>NW_025966388.1:0-4031 GCF_021869965.1 Rhincodon typus
TCAAACAGGTTTATTTGAAATTACAAGATCTCAGAACCTAAGATAACAAGGTGTAAAGCTGGATGAACACAGCAGGCCAAGCAGCATCTGAAGAAGGGTCTAGGCCCGAAACGTCAGCTTTCCTGCTCCTCTAATGCTGCTTGGCCTGCTGTGTTCATCCAGTTCTACACCTTCTTATCTCAGATTCTCCAGTATCTGCAGTTCCTACTAGCTCTCAGAACCTTACTTCTTCTTCAGTTTTTAGTGAGAGACGTGGTATCAGACACAATTTATAAGTAAAAGATCAATTACTTATAAATTCTGTGACTGGCACTATTTCCCTCACTAAGACCTGAAGAAGAAGTAAGACTCTGGAAGCTTGTGTTTTCAAATAAACCTGTTGGTGTTGTGTGATTTCTGACCTGTTCCACCCCAGTCCGACACCAGCACCTCCATATTATAAACTGAAAGCGACTACATCAGATCTCCCATAATAATGACAAGGCTCAGTATCCAAACACTAGTGCCACATCATGTATTGATTTCCCACTTTGCATGTTTTCATTCATAATCAGAGGACACCCCAACTCTGATCTGAATGCTTCGGGAATGTGTGGAGGCCATAGACATAATGAGCACAAAGGTTGTTTTGATAAGGTTTTCTTTATCGATGCATGGAATCATTTAAGGATGGAGGTGTGCAAATGAAGGAAGAAGATATGAAAAGATATGTTGCTGAAGCTTTTGTTTTGTGTCTTGTGATCATCAGGACCTGTGCAAAATTTCAACCAATCGCCATTTAGATCTACAACATGCTGATTGGTTGGGAAGTCACCCCTTTGGCTGAGCTGTTTCCAGGGAGAAAGCAATGGAAGAACCTATAGGCTGCTAAAGTTCCTGGGTAATTTAGAAAAGGTGGCAGCATGTTCCTTTTGTTGACAAGGAATGGGTCCCTGTGCATGAATTTATGTCAATTCTAGCAAGTGTTAATGAGCCAGATTATGAGTATGACTGATGGTCTTAAATGGGTTGTTAGTGTAACACAAACTCAGAATAGTTCAGAGATCGTAAGAACTGCAGATGCTGGAGTCAGAGATAACACAGTGTGGAGCTGGATGAACACAGCAGGCCAGGCAGCATCAGAGGAGCAGGAAAGCTGACGTTTCGGGTCGGGACCCTTCTTTCAGAATAGTTCAACATGTGCTGCTCAATTACAATGGTATGTTAATAAGGTCAAATTATTTAAGATGGGCAGAGATTCACGTGGACCTTAAACACCTGCATGGACCAATTAAATGAATGGCCTTACATTGGTGCATTTTCTGTGTCATAAAGTCATCAGTTGGACCTCAGCTGTAGGATTATGTGCATTTCTGGGAATGACATTTTAGAAAAGATGTCAAGGCATTTGAGGGTGCACTTGAGATTTATCAGAATGGTATCAGAGAGCTAAAAACATAAGGATATAAGAATTAGGGGGCAGAATAGGATATACAGCCCCTCCGGTGCTCTGCTATTCAATTAGGTACATCAGAACATATGGTCACTCAGCCTGCTTCACCATTCAGTAAAGTCTTGTTTGATCTTGTAACTCAATAACACCTTCCCACTCTTGATCGAATCATTTAGTGTTGAGCATTTGCAACCCTTTGCAATAAAGAATTTTAAGGACTCCTCATCTTCGGAATCCATTACTGTGCACTCTCTAACCTGGTAAAACTGGCTCTCGTCATTAGCTCTATCAAGCCTTCTTTATGTAGTTCAGTAAGGTCACCCCTCATTTTTCGAAACTGTAGGGAATGTGGGCCCGTTCTATCAATGGACTGAATGGCAACCTTCTGCACTGTATAAATCTACGGTAGAAACCAATAATGTGCCCATACAGTTTGTCTGTGTGTGGTTCTACCAGGGAAGTCGACCCCCGTAAAATAGCAGGCAAGGGTTGCTAGGTAAGACATACTGAGATAGCTCTGCAAATCCTACAGGGAGGGGATCTTGAATATTGCCTGTATTCATTGCCACTGTCACACATTGTGTGGTGGGTGGCTGGTTTGTGACACCAGAAGTGTGGGTCCCATTCCCACACCAGCTGTGGTTACCATGAGACCCGCTGTCTCAACCTCCCACCCCTCATCTGAGGTGTGGTGACCCTCAGAGTAATCTCACCACCAGTCAACCCTCTCACTCTGTAATGGCAGAGCGGCCCTACTGTCCTCTGGGTCTATACGGACTTTATTAGCCCGGAGGTAGACCAACAGGAGGCTGGAAGAACACGGCAAGCCAGGCAGCATCTGGAGGAAAGGAGCAGTCAATGTTTCGGGCGTAAGCCGCAGGAAATATTGGTGTTGACCCATGGCAAATTGTGGAATTTGAATCCAATAAAAAAAATCTAGAATTAAGAGTCCAATAATGACCTTGAAACCATTGCGTTTTTTAAAATAAAAACCCATCTGATGCACTCAAGCCCTTTAGACAGAGTAACTGCCATCCTTACCTGGTCTGGCCTACATGTGACTCCAGACCCACAAGAATGTAATTGACACATAACTGCCCTCGGGGCAATTAGTGATGGGTAACAAATGCTGGCTTAGCCAGCAACAGCCACATAGAAATGTACAGCACGGAAACAGACCCTTCATTCCAACTCATCCAGTCTGACCAGATATTTCAAATTAATCTAGTCCCATTTGTCAGCATTTGGCCCATATCCCCCTAAACCCTCCCATTTCATGTACCCATCCAGATGCCTTTCAAATGTTGTAATTGTACCAGCCTCCACCACTTCCTCTGGCAGCTCATTCCATACACGCACCACCCTCTGCGTGAAAAAGTTTCCCCTCAAGTCCCTTTTAAATCTTTCCCCTCTCACCTTAAAGCTATGTCCTCCAGTTCTAGACTCCCCTACCCTGGGAAAAAGACCTCAACTGTTCACCCTTATCCATGCCCCTCATGATTTTATAAACCTCTATAATGTCCCCCCTCAGACTCCGATGCTCCAGGGAAAATAGCCCCAGCCTATTCAGCCTCTCCCTATAGCTCAAACCCTCCAACCCCCACAACATCCTCGTAAATCTTTTCTGCATCATTTCACATTTCACAACATCCTTCCTATAGGAGGGAGACCAGAATTGCACACAGTATTCCAAAAGTGGCCCAACCAATGTCCTGGAAAGCCACAACATGACCTCTCAATTCCTATACTCAATGCACTGACCAATAAAGGCAAGCGTACCAAACATCTTCTTCACTATCGTATCTACCTGTGACTCCGCTTTCAAGGAACTATGAACCTGCACTACAAGGCCTCTTTGTTTGTCAACACTCCACAATATTGTGATTGAATTTAAAAAGAAATTTCAATGAAATACAAAGATTAGTGATCACCAATGGTATAACCGCAGGTAACTGGATCCTGTCGGAGAGGTTAAATAGTGTCCATTTACTCACTGGGTTAGAGTAAGTATTGAACGTCAGTCCATGCTGTGAGATTTAAACTGTGTCTGTTCATTCCAGGCTGTTGGAGAACCCCCCTTATTCCTAGCTGCCTCTGTGTTCTTCGCCATCAAAAATGCCATTGGCGCTGCCAGAGCAGCAGCTGGGAAGACAGGCATGTTCTGCCTGAACAGCCCAGCAACACCAGACAGGATACGGACCGCCTGCATTGACAAGCTGATAGAGATGGTATGTATCCCATACCTTAGTATCAGATTTAACGGGAACACCACCACCAGGACTCGGGAATTAGCTTTTCATCAGGGTCACACCTCAGGACCACAAACAGTCCGCAACAAGATCAGAAACAGGGCAGAGCGTTTACTAAATACAGAACCACCCCCAAGACCTCTCTAATTTCAGAGTGTGGGAGTGTATCAGTATTTACACACACTCCCCAGGGACTCCTGTAAATACTGACACACTCCCCAGGGACCTCCTGTAAATACTGAAAAACTCCCCGGGGACCTCCTTTAATGCTGACACACTCCCACACCCTGTAAATACTGACACACTCCCCCATACCCTGTAAATACTGACACACTCCCGCACACCCTGTA
>NW_025966388.1:49031-49374 GCF_021869965.1 Rhincodon typus
CCTGTAAATACTGACACACTCCCACAAACCCTGTAAATACTGACACACTCCCACACCCTGTAAATACTGACACACTCCCGCACACCCTGTAAATACTGACAGACTCCCACACCCTGTAAATACTGACACATTCCCGCACACCCTGTAAATGCTGACACACTCCCATGCACCCTGTAACTTCTGACACACTCACACACACACACCTGCCTGCCCGCCTTAAATACTGTAACATTCCTGGGGCCCCCTGTTGATAATGGCACACTCCCTGGTGACATAGTCCTGGGAACTTCATCTGTTGTCTCAGAGTTGCATCTTAGATGTTAGGACTGTGATTGGAACTAAC
>NW_025966389.1:0-24624 GCF_021869965.1 Rhincodon typus
CAATTTGGCATGGCCAATCCACCCTAACCTGCACATCCCTGGGCACTACGGGTCAATACTGGGGCACCCGGAAGAAATCCATGCAGACACGGGGAGAATGTGCAAACTCCACACAGACAGTCACCCGAGGGTGGATCGAATCCAGGTCCCTGGTGCTGTGAGGCAGCGGTGCTAACCACTGAGCCAACATGGTGCCCCAAATTTCCAGATCATGTCAATTTCAGATTCTGTCAATTTAAAATCATGCCAATGCGAAATCATGTCACTTCCAAATCATGCCAGTTTCAGATTTTGCCACTTTCAGATCATGTCAATTTCAAATCTTCAATGCTTTAATTTCTAGCTTGTCCATTGAATGAGTAACTTCAGAAAGTATAACAGTTTCAAATGCAATAATTTCCCAAAACGGTTTCAACAGACAGTGTGCCAATCTCAAATTCCACAAATAATTACTCTATATTAATTTATTATACAAAGATTTCTTTTAAAAAGTGACAACCAAGCCTAAAGGTGGGGAAGACACTTGCAAGTAAAATGATACAAAGCACATACTGGGGAAGCCAGTCAGGGAGGGGGTGAAACGGTTAAACTGGGCGTTCCGGATGAGCATAGGGAAAGGATCAGAAATGAGCTTTGCAGAGACTCACTGTTTGAAAGCGTGACACCTGGGGCACAATCCTCTAGGGCTTCAAGTCAACCAAATGGTTTCATCTCCAACCTGGCATCTGGCATTTAATATATAAAAAAAAATTAATTGCATTTCTGCTGCCATCTCTCCCAGCACGCAATATCAAAACAGCACAGCATAGCAAGCTGAAATAGGCACATGCAATTTACACAATGGGGACACCACACAAACAAGTTATACGTTTTCTGTTTGCACTCCAACTGGTAACCGCTACAGAGGATTTAATCTGTGTGGCATTTTGCTGTAATTGATGCATGTTATGATACAACTCACTTAGAAATTGCAGCTTAGAAGCAGTTCATTGGCTCACACAAAGCCCTCTCCCATCCCTCCACATTTCACCCTTCCCACTGTGGTTGCATGTCGTACACAAATTGCAGATGAAAATGTAAAATTGTGCCTCACTGTACAGGGTGAGGCAGGGCCACTGTTTACAGTTTTGGTTCACCAACCCCAACCCCTCCATTTAAAAAAGGATTGGAGGCGGCTCAAAAGAGATTCCCTAGTCTGATTCCTGGGATAAATGGGTTGACTTATCAAGCACAGCTAAACAGATTAGGCCTTTATTTATGAGAATTTAGAAGAATGGGGGCCACTCTTATTAAAACATAGAGGATTATGCTGAGGGGGCTTGACAGGGGAGATGTTTGCACCAGTGGGGGACTCTTGAACCAGAGGACACAGTTACAGAATAAAGGGCTCACTCAATTTGAACTGAAAGGGGCAAGGAATTTCTTCTTTCAGAGTCATACAGCACGGAAACAGACCTTTCAGTCCAACTCGACCATGGAGACCTGGTTTCCCAAACTAAACTAGTCTCATTTGCCTGCGTTTGGCCCATACCCCTCTTAAACTTTCCTATTCATGTACCTGTCCAAATGTCTTTCAAATGTTGGAACTGTACCTGCATTTACCACTTGAATATATGAACCAACCTTTGTGTGAAAAACAAGGAACAAAAACAAAGTTGCTGGAAAAGCTCAACAGGTCTGGCAGCATCTGTGAAGGAAAAAACAGGGTTAACATTTCAGGTCGGTGACTCAGAATTTCCTCAGTTCTGAGGAAGGGTCACCAGACCCGAAACGTTAACTCTATTTTTTCCTTCACAGATGCTACCAGACCTGCTGAGCTCTTCCAGCAACTCTGTTTTTGTTCCTGATTTACAGCATTTGCATCTTTCGGTTTTTACTCTGTGAAAAAGTTGCCCCTCAGGTCCTTTTTAAATCTTTCTCCTCTCAGCTCAAAATTATGCCCTTTAGTTTTGAACTCACCCAGCCTAGGGAAAAGACCTTGGCTATTCACCTTATCTATGCCCCTCATGATTTTATAAACCTCTATAAGGTCACTCCTCAAACTCCTCTGCTCCAGGGAAAAATGTCACAGAAGATTAAAAAGGGGCCTAAGGGGCAACTATTTCACACAGAGGGTGGTGCGTGTACAGAATGAGCTGCCAGAGGAAATGGTGGAGGCTGGTACAATTACAACATTTAAAAGGCATCTGGATGCGTACATGAATAGGAAGAGTTTGGAGGAATATGGGTCAAATGCTGGCAAATGGGACCAGATTAATTTAGGATATCTGGGTCAGCACGGACACGTTGGACCGAAGGGTCTGTTTCCATGCTGTACAGCTCTTTAACTATCCAGCCTCTGCTTGTAACTCAAACTCTCCAGTCCTGGAGGTTAGCGAATGTCTGGAATTGCCACCCCAGAGAGTTGGAGAGGCTAGATCACTGAATCTATTGAAAGAGGAGGAAAGAGATTATTGAAATATGGGGGCGTTTGGTGAAGAGCTGTTATGAAAGGGGGTTGAGGCCTGGGGAAATTCAGCTGTGTTCTGATAGAATGGTGTGAGGGGCCAAATGGCCTACCCTGCTCCTATTTCTTATGTTCTACTGTACTAGTCATCATACTGAAAACAAGCGTACTTTTGGGTGACTGTACATGTGTGTGTAAGACTGTATCTGAACGATTACAGTTTGAGTGTAATACTGAGTCGGAATGACTGCAAATTGTGTGTAACACTACCTCTATAGTTACAGTTTATGAATGTGTAAAACTTCCTGTGTGACTACAGTATCTGTGCCTGTAACATTGTATCTTCAGGATTAAACTTTAAGTATCTCTAACGGGAACAAATCAATATGATCAACAATCAGGAATCAATTCACCATGACACAGCAAGGATCAATATTCAGGAATCAATTCACTGTGACACTGAAACACAGCGAGGATCAATATTCAGGAATCATATTCCTCCAAACCTTTCCTATTCGTGTACTTATCCAAATGTCTTTTAAACATTGTAATTATACCCACATCTACCTCTTCCACATGTGAACTACTCTCTGTGTAAAACAATTTGCCCCTCATGCCTTTTTAAAATCTCTCTCCCCTCACCTTAAAAATGTGCCCTCAGCCTTGAAATCCCCCATCCTAGGGAAAAGACATGTACCATTAACTCTATCTATCCCCCTCATTATTTTATAAACCTCTATAAGATCACCTCTCAACCTCCTACACTCCAGTGTAAGACCTCCCAGCCTATCCAGCCTCTCCTTATAACGCAAACCTTCCATTTCCAGCAACATCCTGGTAAATCTCTTCTGAACCCTCTCCATAATAATATCCTTCCTAAACTGGGCAACCAGAACTGGACACAGTACTCCAGAAGAGGCCTCACCAATGTCCTGTACAACTTCAACATAATGTCCCAACTCCTAAACTCAAAGGTCTGAGCAATGAAGGCAAGTGTGGCAAACACCTTCTTATCCATCCTGTCGATATGTGACACAGACTTTTCAGAATTATGTACCTGAACCCCTAGGTCTCTATGTTCTACAACACTACCCAAGGCCCTACCATTTATCGTACAAGCCCTGCCCTTGTTTGTTGTACCTAAATGCAACACCTCGCATTTATCCAGATTGAACTCCATCAACCATTTTTCAGCCCACTAACCCATCCTTTGTAATCTTAGATAACCTTCTTCACTGTCCACTAAGCCACCAATTTTGGTGTCAACTGCAAACTTACTAACCATGCCTTCTGTATTCTCATCCAAATCGTTTATATATATGATAATCAAAAGAGGACCCAGAACCGATACCTGTGGAACATCACAGGCCTCCTGTCAAAAGGCAACCCTTCACCACCACTCTCTGTCTCCTACCGCTATCAGAAGGACGGAGGGTGGATGGGTGGTAACAGACCAGGTGGCTATATCAGCTGTGCAAACAACAACTGCACATCCCGGCACGGCGTGTGAGATCTTGCTTTGCACAAAGTTGCTATCACAGTTGCCAATTTTTTTAGATGCACCATAGAAAGCATCCTATCTGGATGCATCACAGCTGGGTACAGTAACTGAGCTCAGCTCAATTGAACTCGTCCTTACCCTTAACAACTTCTCCTTCAACTCCTCCCACTTCCTACAGACAAAGGGGGTGGCCATGGGGATCCACATGGGCCTAAGCTATGCCTGCCTCTTCATAGGATACGTGGAACAGTCCCTCTTCCGTAGCTACACTGGTACTATCTCCCACCTCTTCCTCCACTAAATCGATGACTGTATCAATGTCGCCTCGTGCTCCCAAGAGGAGCTTGAACAGTTCATCAACTTTACTAACACCTTTCACCCCAATCTCAAGTTCACCTGGACCATCTCTGATATCTCTCTCTCCTTCCTGGACCTCTCTGTCTCCATTTCTGGTAACCACCTCAAAACTGATATCTATTTCAAGCCCACCGACTCCCACAGCTACCTAGGCTACACCTCCTCTCACCCACCTTCCTGCAAGAATGCGATGCCCTACTCCCAATTCCTCCGCCTCCGCCACATCTGCTCCCAAGATGGGGTGTTCCACTCCCAAACATCCCAGATGTCCTCGTATTTCAAGGACCACAACTTCCCCCCTTCGGTGGTTGAAAACGCTCTCGACCACATCTCTCGCATTTCCCGCACCTCTGCCCTCACACCCCCTCCCCGCAACACAAACAAAGACAGAATCCCCCTTGTCCTCACGTATCACCCCAATAACCTCCGGATTCAACGCATCATTCTCCGCCACCTGCAATCTGACACCACAACAAAGGATATATTCCCTCCCCACCCTTATCTGCTTTCCGTACGGATGCTCTGTCCACAACTCCCTCGTCCACTCCACACTCCCCACTAGCCCCACCACCTCTAGCACCTTTCCCTGCAACCACAGGAAGTGCTACACCTGCCCCTACACCTCCCCCCTCACCTCCATCCTAGGACCCAAAAAAACTTTCTACATCAGACAGATGTTCACCTGCACATCCGCTAATGTGGTCTATTGCTGCTCCCGATGTGGCCTCCTCTACCTCGGTGAGACCAAGCAGAGTCTCAGAGACCGCTTTGTCGAGCACCTACGCTCAGTTCACGATAAACGACACCTTCCAGTCGTGAACCACTTCAACTCCCCCTCCCACTCCCTGGATGACACGTCCATCCTGGGTCTCCTCCAGTGTCACAATGACACTACCTGGAAACTGGAGGAGCAGCACCTCCTATTCCACCTTGGGAGCCTACAGCCCAATGGTCTCAATATGGACTTTACTAGCTTCAAAATCTCCCCACCCCTGGCTCATCCCATGACCAGTCCCCACCTCCTTGTCCTGTCCGTCTTCTCCCCCACCTATCCGCTCCTCCCACCTCACTGACCAATCCTCACTTGCACTCACCTATCACCATTCCAGCTACCTTCCCCAGCCCCAGCCCTCCTCTCTCTATTTATTTCAGAGCTGCCTTCCCCTTCCCCCATTTCTGAAGAAGGGTCTTGACCCGAAACGTCAGCTTTCCTGCTCCTCTGATGCTACCTGGCCTGCTGTGCTCCTCCAGCTCCACACTGTGTTATCTTTGACTCCAGTTCTTACTATCTCTTCGTGGTATGGTAACTGGTCTTCCCGAGACCATGAGAAACTACAGACAGTCACGAATACAGCCCAGTCCATCATGCAAAACAGCCTTCCACCCACTGACTCCACCTATACTTCCCGCTGCCCCGGGAAAGCATCCAACATAATCAAAGACCCCTCCCACCCCGGTTGTACCCTCTTCCATCCAAATCAATCAATCATTGGCCAAACATAGTTTGTCAGACCCAACTTAAATTGTCATGAGTTCTCAACTGAACATACCCTGGTCTTTACAGAGGTAGGAAGCATTATGGTGTTTGTGGCATGTGTCAGATCTTGCTCTGTATAAATGGCCAGTCATGGGTTCATCATGGTGGCATCAAATGGGAAACCAGGAGGGTACAGGATGGTGAAGGGACGATTTTAAAAATCCATAAGCTCCCAACCAAACATACCCTTTACATGGTCTTTACAGAGTCCGGGGTGGGGCAGTAAAGTGTTTGGGATCTTGCTATGCACAGAATGGCCAATCATGGTGTGTAATCAGAGCCCTGGAAAAGATCCGGATAGCAAAGGATGCCATCAAAATGTTGTAATTTTGATTGTGATGAACTCCCAACCAAACATGCCCCGGTCTTTACAGAGTTGCAGTGTGCAGTATGTGCTCTGCACACAATGACCAACCGTGGTCGATCACAGTCTCTAAATGGGAGCCTTGGGGGGGGACTAGGTGGTGAAGGGACTATGAAAATGTTTCAATTCTGATTGTGATGAGCTCCCGACCAAACATACCAGTCTTTGTAGTGGTTGGCAGTGGCGGTCCAGTTACTAGGTGTGGGATCTTGCTCTGCACAGAATGGCCAACCATATCCGATCATGGTATCCGGTGGGAACCTGGGGAGGAGTCTGGATGGTGAAGGGTTAATGAAGATATTCTAATTAAGTTTGTGATGAGCTCCCAACCAAACACACCCAGGTCTTTACAGGGGCCAGGAGAGGGGTAGGAGAAAATTAGTGTGTGGGATCTAGCTGTGCACAGAATGGCTAATTATGGTGTGTGATGGGAGCCTGGTAAAGGGTTCTGGATAGTGAGGAGATGACGAAAATGTTCTAATTTGAATTGTGATGAGCTCCCAACTAAACATACCCTAATCTTTGTAGTAGTTGGCGGTGGCGGTCCAGTTACAGGGTGTGGGATCTTGCTCTGCACAGAATGGCCAACCATATCCGATTGTGGTATGCGATTCGAGCCTAGGGAGGAATCTGGATGGTGAAGGGATGATGAAAATATTCTAATTCGGTTTGCAATGAGCTTCCAACCAAACACGCCCAGGTCTTTACAGAAGCCATGGGGGATGGAGGTAAGTAACAGTGTGAGGGATCTTGCTGTGCACGGGTTGACCAATCATGATGTGTACTGGGAGCCGGGGAAAGGATGCTGGATACTGAAGGGATGATGAAAATGTTCTAATTCGGTTTACGATGAGCTCCCAACCAAACACACCCAAGTCTTTACAGAGGCCAGGGGAGGGGTGCGTGGGATCTTGCTGTGCACAGGATGGCCAATCATGGTGTGCGATGGGAGCCCGGGAAAGGGTCCTGCATAGTGAGGGGATGATGAAAACATTCTAATTTGGATTCTGATGAGCTCCCAGACCGCCCTATTCCCAGTATGTACAGAAATGTGGCCTTGATTGGCACTGACCCGCCATATTCCCTGAGGCACCACTGGGAAGCGGGAGGCTGGCCGTCTCCATGGTGACGGTAACCAAGAGGTCACGTGGGACCGTGGAGCCGCTCGCCCATTGGATCCCGCCTAGCTCCCTTTGCCGACTGCCCCGCGTGGCCGTGTCGGCAAGCCCGCCACTGCGCCTGCGCCGAAGCCAGCCCGACGGCAACCCCAGCAGTGCGCCTGCGCCGCAGCCGGCCCGAGGGCGACTCTGACACTGCTCGTGCGTCGCTTTGACGGCAAGTCCGACACTGCGCCTGCGTTGGAGCCGGCCTGACGGCAACTGGACATCGCGCCTGCGTCGTCTCCGAGGCAACGTCCAAGGCCCCGTCCCGGGAAAGGAAGATGGCGGACCCCCGCATTCGCGTCCCTCCTCCTTACGGGACCGAGGCGTACGACCTGGGAGCGCTCAACAGCGAGCAGCAGCAGCGGCTCTATCATTTCAAGGTTGACATTTCGGCATCGCGGCCGAAATAGGCGGTGTTGTGGGATTGGGGCTCTGAGGAAAGGCCACAACCGATAATCCCTACGGGCCGCTGTGCCTTCGCCATGGCGACGGTGGTTGGGAGGGTGGTGGCTGACAGGACGATCGGCCAATCAGTGCTGTGACTGGCAGGAGCGACAGGTGTATGGACCACTCAGATCGTGGGCCGGTGGACGTGGTAGAGCGATTGGCCAATTAGCGCACGTGTCGGAATAGAGTGACAATGGGATAGACCAGCCACTGCGCTGGAAGATTTGAACGACAGTGGGATCCGCCATTCAGAGCCTTGTGAGGGTGGGGTTGGTAGCGAGGATGACCACTCCGAGGGCAGGATGTCCGTGGGACGACCAATAAACATGCAGGGGCCGGGATTACTGCATTTAAAGGGAAGACACCCCCTCCTCACTTTCCTGTCCAGGGACATCTCCTCAGGGGGTCCATTGGAGAAGGGACAGTCAATGCCCGGAAACAGACCCTTCAAGTCCAACTTGTCCATGCAGACCAAGTTTCCGAAACTGAACTCGTCCCATTTGCCAGCGTTTGGCCCATTTCCCTCTAAACCCTTCTTATTCATATACTCATCCAGATGCCTTTCAAATGTTGTAATTGTACCAGTCATTACCACCTCCTTTGGCAGCTCATTCCATACACGCGCCACCCTCTGCGTGAACAAAGTTACCCCTTAGGTCCCTTTTAAATCTTTCCCCTCGTAACTTAAACCAATCCCTCTGTACCTGCACTTCCGTACTGTGGGGAAATGACCTTGTCTATTCACCCTATCCATGCCCCTCATGATTTTATAAACCTCTATAAGGTCACCCCTCAGCCTCATATGCTGCAGGGAAAAAAGTCCCATGTTATCTAGCCTCTCCTTGTAACTCAAACCTTCCAGTTTCGGTAACATCCTTGTATATCTTTTTTACACCCTTTCGAGTTTAATAACATCCTTCCTATATCAGGGCAACCAAACATGTACGCAGTATTCCAAATGTGGCCTCACCAATATCTTGTACAGCCATAACATAACGTCCCGACTCCTGTATTCAGTGCTCTGACTGCTAAAGGCATGCATCCCAGATACCTTCTTCACCACCCTGTCTTGCTACAATGCCACTTTCAAGGAACTTTGTACCTGTACCCTTGGGTCTCTTTGTTTGACAACACTCCCCAGGGCCCTACCATTAACTGTGTAAGGCTCTTCCTGCCATGGTTTGTCTTACCAAAATGCAACACCTTGCATTTATTTAAATTAAACTCCATCTGGCATTCCATGGCCCACAGGCCCAGTTGATCAAGATCCTGTTGTACTCTTAAATGACCTTCATTGTCCGCTGCACCACTAGTTTTGGTGTCATCTGCAAACTTATTAACCATGCCTCCAACATTCTCATCCAAATCGTTTATGTAAATGATGAACAATACTGCACCTAGCACTGATCCTTATGGCACACACCACTAGTCACAGGCTTCCACTCTACCACCACTCTTTGTCTCCTACCGTCAAGCCAATTTTGTATCCAATTGGGTATCTCTCCCTGGATCCCATATGATCTAATTTTACTAACCAGCCTACATGCAGAACTTTGTCGAAGGCCTTGCTGAATTCCATGTAGGCAATGTCTACCGCTCTGTCTTCATCTGTTTTCTTGGTTTCCTGTTCAAAAACTCAATCAGGTTAGTGAGGCACAATTCCCTGTGCACAAAGCCATGCTGACTAACCCTAATCAGTCTTTGCCTCTCCAAATGCATTTGGATCCTGTCTCTCAGAATCCCCTCCAACAACGTACCCACTGCTGATGTCAGTCTCACTGGTCTATAGTTCCCTGGCTTTTCCTTGCAGCCTTTCTTAAATAATGGCACGACAATTGCCACCCTCTAGTCTTCCAGTACTTCACCCGTGGCTGTCAATGATACAAATATATCTGCTAGGGGCCCCATAATTTCTTACTGGGCTTCCTGTGATACACTTGATCGGATCTCAAGGATTTATCTACCATTATGCATTTTAAGACGTCCTGTCTCTCCCCCTCCCAATGGTTCCAGAAAAATTAGTCACATCACTTTCAAATTTGTAAAATAATAATAGAATAGCGAATGAAGTTACTGGTGGTGGTTAGTGGAAAGGAAAAGAAGCCACTGTGATTTAGTGGTGAGGAAATCACTCAACTGTGCATAATAGCACTTAAAAAAGGCTAAAATCAACAAAGATTTGCAAACACATGAATTAGTAGGCCATTCAGCCCCTCCATCCTGCTCCTCCATTCAATAATGTCACAGTGGATCCAAATACTCTGTGTTCCCAACATCCCCCACCTCATCCCTCTTTTCTCTTCAAGAATCTATCCACCTCTGTCTTTCTTAAAAAAATGCATTCAGAGCCTCTGCTTCCATCACCCTTTCAGGGAGAGAATACCAAAGAATCATAATCCTTTCTGCAAGAAAAGCGTTCGGTATTAAACGTGTGGGTATTTTGAAACAGTGAACCTGCCCCACCCTAGTTCTAGATTCTCTCAAAAAGGGGATCCATCCACCCTGTCAAAATCCGTCATGGTGCTGTATCTTTCAATTAATTCACCTATTTTCTGAACTCCAGTGATTGTCCATCCTCTCTGCTTAAGACAACCCGACCGTTCCCTGTAGTGGAAATCCGGTTATTCCTTTCCTTGTGTGGGCATCACTGGCTGGGTCAGCATTTGTCACCCATCGTAGTAGCCCCTTGAAAAGAACATAAGAAATAGGAGCAGGAGTAGGCCCTTTGGCCCATCGAGCCTGCCCTGCCATTCGATAAGATCATGGTTGATCTTTTCGTGGACTCAGCTCCATTTACCTGCCTGCTCACCATATCCCTTCATCCCTTTACTGTTCAAAAACCTGTCTATCTTTGTCTTAAAAACATTCAACGAGGTAGCCTCAACTACTTCATTGGGCAGGGGATTCCACAACCCTTTGGGTGAAGATGTTCCTCCTTAACTCAGTCCTAAATCTGCTGTCCCTTATTTTGATGCTGTGCCCCCAAGTTCTAGCTTCACCCGCCAGTGGAAACAACCTCCCTGCTTCTACCTTATCTATTCCCTTCATAATTTTCTATGTTTCTATAAGATCCCCCCTCAATCTTCTAAATTCCAATGAGTACAGTCCCCGTCTGCTCAATCTCTCCTTATAAGCCAAACGTCTCAACTCAGGAATCAACCTAGTGAACCTCCTTTGCACCCCCTCCAGTGCCAGTACATCCTTTCTCAAGTAAGGAGACCAAAACTGCACACAGTACTCCAGGTGTGGCCTCACCAGCACCTTGTACAGCTGCAACATAACCTCCATTTTTTAAACTCCATCTCTCTGGCAATAAGGGACAATATGCCATTTCTCTTCTTAATTACCTGCTGCACCTGCAAACCAACTTTTTGAGATTCATGCACAAGGACACCCAGGTCCCTCTGCACAGCAGCGTGCTATAATATTTTACCATTTAAATAATAGTCCATGTTGCTATTATTCCTACCAAAATGGATGACCTCACATTTACCAACATCGTACTCCAAGATGGTGCCAAGCTTCTTTCTTGAAAGCTACACATCTGTATGTTGTCAATAGTGCTGCCAGGGATGGGGTTCCTGTGATTTTGACCCAGTGACAGTGAAGCAACGGCTATTTTCTATCCTAGTCAGGATGGTGAGTGGCTCAGAGGCACGCTTGTGTTCATGCATCTGCTGCCCTTGTCCTTATAAACAAAAGAGATTGAGTTTGGAAAATGCAGCCTAACATGCCTTGGTGAGTTATTGCATGAAGCTGGTGGATAGGGTGCTGAGTAATCGGGCTGCATTGTCACAGCTGGTGTCGGACATCTTGCGTGTTGTTGAATCTGCACTCATTCGGGCAAGTGCAGAGTGTTCTCCAAACAGAAACGTAATAATTAATTCAGTTGTTTTAGACTTCACCTTGCTGTAAGGAGGGTACAGCACAGTGTCAGACACAAAGAAAGGACTCCTCTCCTATTTTAAACAAATGTAAAGCTCCCTCTACACTGTGCCCCCCATCAAACACTCCTAGGGCAGGGACAGCATGGGGTTAGATACAGCGTAAAGCTCCCTCTACCCTGTCCACCTCGTCAAACACTCCCAGCGCAGGGACAGCATGGGTTTAGATACAGAGTAAAACTCCCTCTGGACTGTCCCCCTGTCAAACACTCCCAGTGCAGGGACAGCATGGTGCTAGATACAGAGTAAAGCTCTCTCTACACTGTCCCCCCCCATCAAACACTCCCAGGACAGGGGCGGCACGGGTTTAGATACAGAATAAAACTCCCTCTACACTGTCCCCCCATCAAACACTCCCCGGACAGGGACAGCATGGGATTAGATACAGAGTAAAGCTCTTTCTACATTGTCCCCCCAATCAAACACTGCCAGGACGGGGACAACATGGGATTAACTACAAAGCAAAGCTCCCTCTACACTGTCCCCATCAAATGCTCCAAGGGCAGGGACAGCACGGGGTTAGATACAGAGTGAAGCTTTCACAAAGCTCAATGCTGACACCTAGAGTGTCAGCCTGGATTGTGTGTTCATGTCTCCAGAATGTGATTTGAATTTACAACCTCCTGGTTGTGAGGCGAAGGAGCAACCACTGGGGTCCAGCTGACAGCTTTATAAGCCAATGCTGTTGGAAGCTGTATTGTAACCTGCAGTACGTGTTAAACAGTTTCATTGCACTGAGAAACACGGTTCTGTCAATGACCACATCTGTGCAGGAGTGGAGGGTCAAGGTAGATTTGTTCTGTCAGTAATGCTTCAGAATGATGTCTGTGACGCGGCTCACAGTTACTACATTGGTTTGTGTATTTTTTTAAACTTTCTTGCAGATAAACACTCGACTGGCCAATGAATATTACTTGAGGAACCATCCAGAGGTGGAGATGCTGCTGAGAGAGTTTATGAGGTGAGTGACACAGTTTGTGATTAGCCAGTTCCTGGATGGCATCAGCAGAATGCGAGTGTCAGTGGGTACGAGGAGGTGGTATAATTTAAACGTAATCTCATGCAACACCATTACAGTATATTTTGGTCTGGGGGGTTGAGGAGTGATTAGTTGTGACTGCAGTCAGCACAATAATAAGCAGCATTGATCGATAAGTACAAAATTGAGAGGCTAAGTGTGGCATCAACTGGAGTCAGTGATGATCAGGGGATACGTGACACAAAAGAAGTTCCTTATGTTCCTTGAGGTCAGTCATCACTCCAGGACTTCCTCAGTGTAGATATTTTCTAGTCAACTTGTTCAGAGACGTTATCATAGACCTCTGAAACAGGTGGAATTCGAACCCAGGTCTCCTGGCTCCCAAGTAGGGCCATTACCACTGTGCCATAAGCGCCCTCCAGTTTCTCAGGGTGCTGTCCTAGGCCCAACCATGCTTCATCAATGACCTTCCCTCCATCAGAGGTGGGGATGTTCGCCAATGGTTGCACAATGCTCAGCACCATTTGCCGCTCCACAGATACTGAAGCAGTTCATGTCCAAATGAATGTAAGAACGAGGAACAGGAGTAACTCTTTGAGCCTGTTTCACCATTTAATACAATCATGGCCTTAATTCTACTTTCCTGCCCACTCTCCGTAAACTTTCAACTTGTTACTAATGAAAAGTCTCTCTACCTCCTCCTTAAATTTACTCAATGACCTGGCACCCACCGAACTCAGGGTTAGTAAATTCCACAGATTCACCATCCTTTGAGTGAAGTAATTTCTCCCCATCTCTGCTGAGGCAGCATGATCTGGACAATATTCTGGCTTGGGTTGACAAACTGCAGTTAACATTCTCGCCACACAAGTGCCAGACAATAACCAACTCCAACAAGAGACAATCTAACCATCGTTCCTTGATGTTCAGTGGCATTATCATCACTGGATCCCCACTATCAGCATCCTAGCAGTTACCAGAAACTGAGCTGGTCCAGCCATATCAGTACAGTGGCTACAAAGGGCTCTGTCATTATAGTGTGTACCATCTACAAGAGATACTAGAAAAATTCACTAAGGCTCCTTAGACAGTACCTTCCAGACCCAAGAACTTACCATCTAGAGGGACAAGGGCAGCAGATGTATGGGAGCAGCTCCACCTAACCCTAAGCCAAGCCATTTACCATCCAGAGTTGGAACTATATCGCTCGTTTCCTCAGTCAAAATCCTGAAACTCCCTCCCCAACAGCATTGTGGGTCTGCCTACACCACATGAAACTGCAGCAGTTCAAGAAGGCAGCTCAGCACCACCTTGTCACGGGACAGTTAGAGAAGGACAATCAATGCTGACCCAGCCAGTGATGCCCACGTTACCCAAACAAAGATAAAAGTGAATGGGGCAAAATCTTGTGAAACGGTTTTTGATGGAGATAAATATGCGGTCGTCCACTTTGGACCTCAAAGAGATTGAACAGGGTCCTTTGTAAATGGCAGAGATGTTGAACCAGTGAAGGCTTAGGGAGGCTCAGGAGAATCAGCTGGACAGTTAGAAAGTCATGAGCAGGCATAGAAAATACTCGAAGAGTTGTACAGCATGGAATCAGACCAACCAGTCCATGCCCACCGTATTCCCAAATTAAACTAGTCCCACCTGCCTGTGCTTGGCCCATATCCCTCCAAACCTTTGCTATTCATGATCTTATCCAAATGTCTTTAAAACATTGTAACTGTACCCACATTCACCACTTTCTCTGGCAGTTTATTCCACACACAAACCACTCTCTGTGTAAAAAAAAAAGTTGCCCGCTCTCCATAAATCTTTTTCCTCTCACCTTAAAAACATGCCCCCGAGTTCTGAACTCCCCCACCCTTGGGGAACAGACCTTGCTTATTCACCCTATTCATGATTTTGTAAACCTCTATAAGGTTACCCCTCAGCCTCCGGCGCTCCAGGGAAATGTCACATGCTGGCCTTTATAGCTAGAATAATAGAGAAACGAGGGGAGCTGATGTCATGCGTGTGTGATACAGAGACCTCATTGGACCACACCCAGGGTCACTGTGAACAGCTCTAGACTCTATACCTCGGGAAAGAAATGTCAACCTCTGAAGCAGTGTCTTGTAAACATTCAGTGGGTCTGGCAGCATCTGTGGAGAGAAAGCAGAGTTAACATTTCAGGCCCAGAGATCCGTCTTCAATGTTCAGAAGACTTGCAACTCTTGTTTCTCTCCACAGATGTTGCCAGACCTGCTGAGTTTCTCCAGCAACTTCTGTTTTTAGTTTCAGATTTCCGGCATCCGCACTTCCTTGTTTTATTGTATCGTTGTCGATATTGTTTGGTTTCGGAGTGGAGAGCTGGGACTTCCCCTCTGTAAGCGACAATGGGTGCTCAATCTGTTGGAATTTGAATTCAGTCTGGAACACAAAAGCGAGACTCGATGGTGGTGACTGTGACAAAAGCTTGTTGTTTTAAAAAAAATCTACCTAGTTCTCTGACGGGGAACGGAAATCTACCATCTCTTTACCCATTCTGGGCCCGCACACAACTCCAGACCCCAGGGCCGTCTGTCCCTCTTAAGTGGTCCGAGCAAGCCACACAGTTCAGAGGACAATGTCCACTTCTCCTGGAAGAACAGAAAGAAAAATCTTGAGAGTTTGCAAGGATGTTGCCAGGGTTGGAGGGTTTGAGCAATAGGAAGAGGCTGAATAGGCTGGGGCTATTTTCCCTGGAGTGTTGGAGGCTGAGGGGTGACTTTATAGAGGTTTACAAAATCATGAGGGGCATGGAGCGGGTGAATAGCCAAGGTCTTTTCCCCGGGGTAGAGGAGTCCAAAACTAGACGGGCATGGGTTTAAAGTGAGAGGGGGAAAGATTTAAAAAGGACATGAGGGACAACTTTTTCACATAGAAGGTGGAGCGTGTATGGAATGAGCTGCCAGAGGAAGTGGTGGAGGCTGGTACAATTACAACATTTAAAAGGCTTCCAGATGGGTATATGAATAGGAAGAGTTTGGAGGGATACGGGGAAGGGTCACTTGAACTGAAACGCTAACTCTGATTTCTATCCACAGATGATGCCAGACCTGCTGAGCTTCTCCAACAGTTTCTGTTTTTATTGGGGCTTAGAGGAATATAGGCCGAATGCTGGCAAATGGGACTAGATTAATTTCAGATATCTGGTCGGCACGGACAAGTTGGGCCGAAGGGTCTGTTTCCGTGCTGTACATATGGGGCAAAGGAGGTACCTGGATAGTGTTAAGTCACAGATCATCACGTTGAATGGCAGAGCAGAATTTAAGGAGTGGAACGGTCTCCTCTGGTTCTGATGTTGCTATGTTCACCTCAAAGCTGTAATGGTTGCAAATTATGTCTAACAGCACCTCATTGTGATTAAAGCTGAAAACAGTTCTCAAATAACAGCTCTCCTAAGCGGTTACAAAGTACAGTGGGAGTGATAGTAGGCATTAATAGCCTCCTAAGCTGTAATTTTATCCTCAGTTTTTATAAAGGCTGCTATAATTCCTCGATGAAATCGTGTTGTTTTTCTCGCATGTGGCATGGTGCCTGCATGTGAAGCAAATTTACTGAAGGTCAGTGGAGACTGAATGCTTTGCATCTTTTCCTCTCCAGATCCGTACTCCTGGAGCGACCGGACAACATTCGAGAATTTGCCTCGAGTGAGTTTTAATTCCCAGTGTCTGTTTTACACTGGCACAAGTTTAAACTGAGGGAAACTGTCTTCATCTGTTGTAGCAGTCAGCACGGGGTCAGGTACAGGGTAAAGATTCCTTGATACTGTCCTCCCCATCAGACCCTCCCAAAACAGGGACAACACGGGGTTAGATACAGAGTAAATCTCCTGCTACACTGTCCCCCCATCAAACACTCCCAGGACAGGGACAGCACAGGGTTAGATACAGAGTATAGCTCTCACTACACTGTCCCCCCATCAAACACTCCCAGGACAGGGACAGCACGGGGTTAGATACAGAGTATAGCTCTCACTACACTGTCCCCCCATCAAACACTCCCAGGACAAGGACAGCACAGGGTTAGATACAGAGTATAGCTCTCATTACACTGTCCCCCATCAAACACTCCCAGGACAGGGACAGCACGGGGTTAGGTACAGAGTAAAGCTTCCTCTACACTGTCCCCCATCAAAACACTCCCAAATCAGGGACAGACAGGGTTAGATACAGAATAAAGCTCTCTCTACACTGTGCCCTCCATCAAACTCCCAGGACAGGGCCAGCACGGGGTTAGATACAGAGTAACGCTCCCACTGAATCTATGTTGGTTAAATATGGGATTGGGTTTGTGTGGACTGGAATAGGGGATAATGGTCTGATCGTGTGTGCCCTGTCTGTCTGGCAGCTTATTACACAGATGCGAGTCTGCCTGAAAGGATCCAGAGGATGGTGAATGAGAGAGCAAAGGAAGTGGATCCATACTAATTACATTGGTCACTTCGCCAGGGGGGAATTGTCCTCCCAGGACATGGGCTCCGATCTCAGTATGTCTGTAATATATTATGCTGTTATCTCATTGCTGGAATCAATAAAACCGTGTGTGAATGTGTGTGTGTGTTTGGTTACCCCTGTGTCGCACCTCACTGCAGGTATAACACCTGCCAGTCGGTATGTACAGGGAGGGCCGGACCCTGTTATAGTGGCAGCATCACCTTCCCCCCCCGACTCTTTGACACCCACCACATACCCTCACACACCTCACTCTTCCCCCACACTCCTCACTGTCCCACTCACTCTTCCCCACTCTCCCCCCACACCCCTCAACCTCCCACTCTCTCAGCCTTACTCCCCTCCCTTCACCCTCCCCCTCACTCTCCCCCCACACCCCTCAACCTCCCACTCTCTCAGCCTTACTCCCCTCCCTTCACCCTCCCCCTCACTCTCCCACTCAATCTCCCCCACAGCCCTCACTCTCCTCCTCACTCTCCCCCAACCCCTCACTCTCCCACTCTCTCACCATCACTATCCCACTGTCTCCCTCTCATCTGCCACATCCCTCACTCCCCCACTCTCTCCCCCACACCCTTCACTCTCCCACGCTCTCCCCCTCACTCTCCCACTCTCTCTCCCTCATCCGCCACACCCCTCACTCCCCACTCCCCCACTCACTCTGCCACACCCCTCACTCTCCCACTCTCCCCCTCACTCTTCTTCTCACTCTCCCCCACGCCTGTTATTCTCCCCCTCGCTCCCCACCTCCACTCACTCTCCCCCACACCCCTCACGCTCCCCCCGACACCCTGCACTCTCCCCCTCACTCTCCCCCATACCCCTCAATCTCCCACACACCCCTCAGTCTCCCCCACACCCTCCAGCACTTCCTTCAATCTCCCCCACACTCCTCAATCTCCCACTCCCCTAACAGTATCCCCCTCACTTCCTGCCTCACTCTCCCCCCACACCCTCAATCTCCCCACCTCCTCACTCTCCCCCATTCTCCCCCAGTCTTCCCCCACTTTCCCTTACTGCCCTCACTCTCCCCCCGACACCCTGCAATCTCCCGCACTCACTCTCCCAAACACCCCCAAATCCTACTCTGCCCTAACTCTTAGATACAGAGTAAAGCTTCCTCTACACTGTCCCCCATCGAAACATTCCCAAATCAGGGACAGCACAGGGTTACATACAGATTAAAGCTCTCTCTACACTGTGCCCTCCATCAAACTCCCAGGACAGAGCCAGCACGGGGTTAGATACAGAGTAATGCTCCCACTGAATCTATGTTGGTTAAATATGGGATTGGGTTTGGGTGGACTGGAATAGGGGATAATGGTGGAGAGCAAGCTTTACTCAGTCCACTGTACCCCCCACTCTCTCCCTCATATCCCACTCTCCCTCACACTCCCTTAATCTCCCCCATACTCTCTGCCTTACTCTCCCCCTCACTTTCCCTTACCCCGCCACACCATCAAACCTACTCACTCTCTCCCACACTCACTCACTCTCCCCCACACCGTCACGCTCATCCCCTCACTCTCCCTTAAACCCCCCACACCCCTTCACTCTCCCCCTCACGTCCCACACTCTCCCCCTCACTGTCCCCACTCCACCACTCTCTCTCTGACAACACCTCACACGTCTCCACTTATCTCTCCGAATTCCCTCTCATCGCCTCACTCCCACATCACAATATCCTCAGGAATATCTCCCCCTCAGAACTACCCAGTGCTCCACTATTGCTTCTCAAACCTCCTCATGCACCTGCACACCCCTCTCATGGCTTTACATAGAACAGTACAGCATACTACAGGCCCTTCTGCCCACGATGTTGTGCCAACCTATTATCCGACTAAGATCAAACTACCCTGCATACCCTGCATTATACTATTATCCATGTGCCTATCCAAGAGTTGCCTAAAAGTCTCTAAAGTTTCTTCCGCACACTCCCATACCACCCCACCCGCACCCATTCCATGATTGACCCTCACACTGCACCATGCACAGTCCTTCCTTTGCCTCCTGACATTCCAAAGTGCCATCACACACAACAGAGTCACTTGCCCACCACTGCGGCTGTTTTTTTCCTCTTGACCATCACAGGTAATCTCCTGCACGGCCAAGCAAACATTTAGGTGTAAATCCCATTAAACCACACAGGGGGCTCAGTTTTTTTCAACGTGACTCAAACCACCTGGGATTGGGTGGAAAAATACTGCATTTATTTAGCGTAATTTCTGACCTCTGGAGAGTGCAGGGCTCTTCCTGCTGAAGAGCAGCTTGCATTGAAGTGTAATTCAGGAGGGAAGGTGGGGGGTGGGGGTGGTTGGTGATGAGAATAAATCCCCATCATCCCTCCATCCCCTCCCCCAAGACTTTATACCTCTGTGTAGCACGCTTGGGGTGGAGGGGACATGTGTGTGTGTGTGTGTGTGTGAGTGTGTATGAGTGAATGTGTGTGTGAGTGTGTGTGTGGATGAGAGAGTGTGTGTGTATCAGTGAGTGTGTGTGTGAGTATGAGTTTGAGTGTGTGTGAATGTGAGTGTGCATGAGTGTGCGTCTGTGTGTGTGAATGTGTGTGTGTATGAGTGCGTGTGTCTGTGAGTGTGTGTGTGTCAGTGTGAGAGAGAGAGTGTGTGTATGTGTGTTGCTGGTGTGCCTCAGTGTAAAGCCCTGCTGGGGGGTACAGGCCAGTTGAGCAGACTGGGCCTCACAGCGATGTTCTCAGACACCATGTCTGGATTGATGATGTAGTCTGGACGCCATGGTTTCCGGATCGTCATTCCAACCGACTCTATGTTCCTGCAAAACACAGTTCAGACATTGCAACTCGGTAACTCCAACAACCATAAACCGTCAGGGAAAACTGGATAGACGCACCCGGGGGAAATATCAATAGAGGGAAACGTTGTTGGGCTGCAATGGAGAGGGTCTTGGGATGATGTGAAGTGGATAAAGGATGCCCTTTAGGGTCAGAGGCTGGGAATCCTGCAGCGAGTACCTCACCTTCTGACTCCTCCCCGCTGTCAAAGCCTGTCCCACCATCGACAAGAATCCCTACAGTGCGGGAAGCAGGCCATTGGGTCCATCAAGTCTGTGCCAACCCTCTGAAGAGCATCCCACCCTAACCCGTAGCCCCACATTTACCTAGGCTTTATCCACCCTAACCTGCACATCCCTGGACACCTCAGGCCAATTTAGCATGGCCAATCCACCCTAACCTGCACATCCCTGGACACTATAGGGCAATTTAGCACGGCCAATCCACCCTAACCTGCACATCCCTGGGCACCTCAGGCCAATTTAGCATGGCCAATCCACCCTAACCCGCACATCCCTGGGCACCTTGGGACAATTTAACACAGCCAATCCACCCTAACCCGCACATCTTTGGACTGTGGGTGGAAACCGGAGCACCTGGAGGAAACCCACGCAGACACGGGGGGCGCAGAATGTGCAAACAGACAGTCGCCCGAGGGTGGGATTGAACCCGGGCCCCTGGTACTGTGGGGCAGTGGTGCTAACCACTGAGCCACCGTGGCAGCAGAAATAAGTCAGGAGTTATCTGCAGCCACGTCCACACACAGCGTATCGTGGACAATATCCAGGCTCAGGCTGACAATCGACAAGTTACACTCGCAGCACAGAAATGCCACGTAAGTGATTATCTCCAACAGGAATTCCCCTACCTCACCATCGCTGAATCCCACCGCCCCCCCCGCGCCCCCACCACCACTATCAATCTCCTAGGGGTTATCATTGACCAGAAAACCAGCCATATAAATACTGTGGTGACAACAGCAGGTCAGAGGCTGGGAATCCTGCAGCGAGTACCTCACCTCCTGACTGCACCCCACCTCCAAAGCCTGTCCCACCATCGACAAGGCACAAGTCAGGAGTGTGAGGGAATACTCCCCCCTTGCCCTGGCAGCTCCAACAACACTCGAGAACCTCGGCACCATCAGGGACAAAGCAGCCCCCACTTGGTTGGCACCACATCCACTCTGTCCATCACTGACGCTCAGTAGCAGCAGTATGTTACCATCTACAAGATGCACTTGTTATGGACCAGACCAGACCAGAGCTCCTCAAAATATTTTAAGAAGGTAGTCTAGACCCTAACTTTTTCTTATTTTTAAGGCTAATGTAACGTGCCGTGTTCCTGATGCAATTCGATTGGTCAACGTTAAGCAAAAGAAGTTATTTAAACACTATCGTTAAAATATAACCAGAGAAAGAGGAATTTAGAATAACATAACTCTAGTGGAAAACCGAACAGAATAATGGATACAGTAACTATCGCTAATGAGCTGTTCCAATATAGTCACATCCCAAAACACACCCTTTGGCAAAAAAGGCAAACTCAGAAAACAGATTTTGTCTCATGCGCAATCCAGCAGCCTAGAAAGAGAACCCCCAGGTTTTGGCTGTAATCGAGAGAGGGGGAAAAATAGCTTCCAATTCTTCACAACAGCAACTGCTTAGAGCTAAACCTGAAAACTAAAAATCCTGAACAAAAACAAAGTTGCTAGAAAAGCTCAGCAGGTCTGGCAGCATCACAGATGAGCTGCTGAGCTTTTCCAGCAACTTTGTTTTTGTTCCTGAATTACAGCATCCGCAGTTCTTTCGGTTTTTAACTAAAAATCCTGATTCTGTGAGATCTGGCAACACCCAGCCAGGCTGCTTCTATTGTTCCAACTTCTAAAAAAAATACCCCAAGGCCCCACAAGCTGTTTACTGGATCTCCAACTTGACAGCTCATCACTTCTACCTTACAATGTCTCTTCAAAAGAAAAAAATCAGCACAAATTAACCTCTTAAAGCCACACAGGATCAACTCGCCAAGGTTCCTTAGATAGCACCATCTGAAAACCCAAAACATCTACCCCTTAGAAGGACAAAGGCAGAGTTACACAGGAAAACCACCCCTTGCAAGTTCCCCCCAAGCCATCCACCATCCTGACTTGGAAATATATCTGCGTACCTTCAGTGTCGCTGGGTCAGAATCCTTAAATTCTCTCCCTAACGGCATTGTGGGGTGTCCCTGTACCATACAAACTGCAGGGATGGAGAAGGAAGCCCACCATCGTCATCGCAAGGGGCAATTGGGATGGGCAATAAATGCTGACCCAGCGAGCGACACTCCTGCCCCATGAATGAGTAAAAAGAAATCACCAGCAGTGGTCCAAATGACTTTCTGTAAATTCTGTGTAACCTCTTCCATTTGTATAGCACTTTTACAGAGTTAAAAAGTCCCAGTGTGTGTCGCAGGTGTGTTAGCAAATAAATACTTAACACTGCGTCTCAAGGAGGTGCCAGCAAGAGGTGACTGAAACCTTGGTCAAAGTAGAGGGTTCGGGGAGGGAGGGACAGAGAGAGAGAGACATGACAAGACATGATGGAATCATAGGTAACGCTTCGTTCAGAACTGAGGAAGGGTCACCGGACCCGAAACGTTAACTTTGATCTTTTCCTCACATGGATGCTGCCAGACCTGCTGAGGTTTTCCAGCAACTTTCTGTTTTTCTTCCTGATTTACAGCATCCGCGGTTCTTTCGGCTTTTGTGATGCAATCGTAGCCTGCTTCCTGCAGAGAATGAGACCATTCAGCCCCGTAGGTCTGGGCTAGCTCTCTGCAGCTCATCCTTACTACACCCCACTCTGCCACCATCTCCCTAATTAGAGAAGGGAAGGCGAAGGGGAGATTTCCTTCTGTACAGGGCCACGAGTGAACCAGATGGAGCTGATCAGCCATGAGTTTTATCAAATGATGCTGCAGGCTGAATGGCCTACCCTGTTCCTAACCGCTTCGTATAGACTTGTGGCATCATAGAACAAGATAAAGGAGCAGAACTGGTCCATTCGATCCATCAAGTCAGCTCCATCATTTGATCCCGGCTGATATGTTTTCTCAACCCCATTCTCCCCAAAATCCTTAATGTCCTTACCAACCAACGAACCCTCTATCTCTGTCTTAAATGCACTCCATGACTTGGCCTTCACAGCCCTCTGTTCACAGATCTCTGGGTGAAGAAATTCCTCCTCATCTCAGTTCTAAGGCATTGTCCCTTCACTCTGAGGCTGTGTCCTTGGGTCCTAGTCTCACCTACTACTGAAAACATCTCCACGTCAACTCCATCCAGCCCCCTTGGTATTCTATAAGTTTCCACCGGATCTCCCTTCTAAATTCTCTCAAGTTTTCCTCAGTGTCGGAGGCTGAGGGGGTGACCTTATAGAGGTTTATACAATCATGAGGGGCATGGATAGGATGAATAGCCAAGGTCTTTTCCCCAGGATGGGGGAGTCCAACACTAGAGGTGAGAGGGGAAAGATTTAAAAGGGACCTGAGGGGCAACTTTTTCACGCAGAGGGTGGTGTGTGTATGGAATGAGCTGCCAGAGGAGGTGGTGAAGGCTGGTACAATTACAACATTTAAAAGGCATCTGGATGGGGACATGAATAGGAAGCGTTTAGAGGGATAGGGGCCAAATGCTAGCAAATGGGGCTAGATTAATGTAGGATATCTGTGTCGGCATGGACAAGTTGGACCAAAGGGTCTGTTTCTGTGCCGTAGAATTCTCTGAGCACAGACCCAGTGTCCTCAACCGCTTCCCAATATGACAAGCCCTTCATCCCTGGGATCATTCGTGTGAACCTCTTGTGGAGCCCCTCCAGGGCCAGCCCATCCTTCGTAAGATACGGGGCCCAAAACCGCCCACAATATTCCAAATGCAATCAGACCTGAGGCTTACACAGCCTCAAGCAGTACATCTCTGTTCTTCTAAACCTCTCGAAACGAGTGCCAACATTTCTCTTCCTCACTGCCAACTGAGCCCGCACGTTAACCATAAGAGGATTGATGCTGCGTTTGGCTACCTACTCAAAAACCGTACGAACGACTTGATTAGGCCCCACGCTGGGATCAGCTGGAGGGTTTGACAGGGTGAATCGCAGTTGGCTCTCGAAAGTTTCCTTTCCGGCTGTCACCTTTCCCAGAAACCTGGCGACGCAGCGCTTCTCTGCAGGGAATGGCAACGGGGGTTGGGGGGAGAGTGAGAAATCAAGGCGTGGATCAGCAATCCCCGTTTACAGATTCCACGAGAATTTACAGCCCTGTGGCAGCCTCGGGGATAAGGAGAAACGCAAGGCGCTCGACAGAGAACGGCCCTAGGCCACGTGAAGGGTTAATGAGGGACGGGACCCCAGAAGCCGAGTTGAAGAGGTCAATTTCGGAAGAAGGCAGAGAGTGGTAGAGGTTTAGGGAGATCAGCGGGACCCAACTCACACACTCACACACTCACACACACACACACACACACACACACACCGCACACACTCACCACACACTCACCACACACACACCCACTCACCACACACACACTCACTCACCACACACACACTCACCACACACACACAC
>NW_025966389.1:24724-49340 GCF_021869965.1 Rhincodon typus
CAATTTGGCATGGCCAATCCACCCTAACCTGCACATCCCTGGGCACTACGGGTCAATACTGGGGCACCCGGAAGAAATCCATGCAGACACGGGGAGAATGTGCAAACTCCACACAGACAGTCACCCGAGGGTGGATCGAATCCAGGTCCCTGGTGCTGTGAGGCAGCGGTGCTAACCACTGAGCCAACATGGTGCCCCAAATTTCCAGATCATGTCAATTTCAGATTCTGTCAATTTAAAATCATGCCAATGCGAAATCATGTCACTTCCAAATCATGCCAGTTTCAGATTTTGCCACTTTCAGATCATGTCAATTTCAAATCTTCAATGCTTTAATTTCTAGCTTGTCCATTGAATGAGTAACTTCAGAAAGTATAACAGTTTCAAATGCAATAATTTCCCAAAACGGTTTCAACAGACAGTGTGCCAATCTCAAATTCCACAAATAATTACTCTATATTAATTTATTATACAAAGATTTCTTTTAAAAAGTGACAACCAAGCCTAAAGGTGGGGAAGACACTTGCAAGTAAAATGATACAAAGCACATACTGGGGAAGCCAGTCAGGGAGGGGGTGAAACGGTTAAACTGGGCGTTCCGGATGAGCATAGGGAAAGGATCAGAAATGAGCTTTGCAGAGACTCACTGTTTGAAAGCGTGACACCTGGGGCACAATCCTCTAGGGCTTCAAGTCAACCAAATGGTTTCATCTCCAACCTGGCATCTGGCATTTAATATATAAAAAAAAATTAATTGCATTTCTGCTGCCATCTCTCCCAGCACGCAATATCAAAACAGCACAGCATAGCAAGCTGAAATAGGCACATGCAATTTACACAATGGGGACACCACACAAACAAGTTATACGTTTTCTGTTTGCACTCCAACTGGTAACCGCTACAGAGGATTTAATCTGTGTGGCATTTTGCTGTAATTGATGCATGTTATGATACAACTCACTTAGAAATTGCAGCTTAGAAGCAGTTCATTGGCTCACACAAAGCCCTCTCCCATCCCTCCACATTTCACCCTTCCCACTGTGGTTGCATGTCGTACACAAATTGCAGATGAAAATGTAAAATTGTGCCTCACTGTACAGGGTGAGGCAGGGCCACTGTTTACAGTTTTGGTTCACCAACCCCAACCCCTCCATTTAAAAAAGGATTGGAGGCGGCTCAAAAGAGATTCCCTAGTCTGATTCCTGGGATAAATGGGTTGACTTATCAAGCACAGCTAAACAGATTAGGCCTTTATTTATGAGAATTTAGAAGAATGGGGGCCACTCTTATTAAAACATAGAGGATTATGCTGAGGGGGCTTGACAGGGGAGATGTTTGCACCAGTGGGGGACTCTTGAACCAGAGGACACAGTTACAGAATAAAGGGCTCACTCAATTTGAACTGAAAGGGGCAAGGAATTTCTTCTTTCAGAGTCATACAGCACGGAAACAGACCTTTCAGTCCAACTCGACCATGGAGACCTGGTTTCCCAAACTAAACTAGTCTCATTTGCCTGCGTTTGGCCCATACCCCTCTTAAACTTTCCTATTCATGTACCTGTCCAAATGTCTTTCAAATGTTGGAACTGTACCTGCATTTACCACTTGAATATATGAACCAACCTTTGTGTGAAAAACAAGGAACAAAAACAAAGTTGCTGGAAAAGCTCAACAGGTCTGGCAGCATCTGTGAAGGAAAAAACAGGGTTAACATTTCAGGTCGGTGACTCAGAATTTCCTCAGTTCTGAGGAAGGGTCACCAGACCCGAAACGTTAACTCTATTTTTTCCTTCACAGATGCTACCAGACCTGCTGAGCTCTTCCAGCAACTCTGTTTTTGTTCCTGATTTACAGCATTTGCATCTTTCGGTTTTTACTCTGTGAAAAAGTTGCCCCTCAGGTCCTTTTTAAATCTTTCTCCTCTCAGCTCAAAATTATGCCCTTTAGTTTTGAACTCACCCAGCCTAGGGAAAAGACCTTGGCTATTCACCTTATCTATGCCCCTCATGATTTTATAAACCTCTATAAGGTCACTCCTCAAACTCCTCTGCTCCAGGGAAAAATGTCACAGAAGATTAAAAAGGGGCCTAAGGGGCAACTATTTCACACAGAGGGTGGTGCGTGTACAGAATGAGCTGCCAGAGGAAATGGTGGAGGCTGGTACAATTACAACATTTAAAAGGCATCTGGATGCGTACATGAATAGGAAGAGTTTGGAGGAATATGGGTCAAATGCTGGCAAATGGGACCAGATTAATTTAGGATATCTGGGTCAGCACGGACACGTTGGACCGAAGGGTCTGTTTCCATGCTGTACAGCTCTTTAACTATCCAGCCTCTGCTTGTAACTCAAACTCTCCAGTCCTGGAGGTTAGCGAATGTCTGGAATTGCCACCCCAGAGAGTTGGAGAGGCTAGATCACTGAATCTATTGAAAGAGGAGGAAAGAGATTATTGAAATATGGGGGCGTTTGGTGAAGAGCTGTTATGAAAGGGGGTTGAGGCCTGGGGAAATTCAGCTGTGTTCTGATAGAATGGTGTGAGGGGCCAAATGGCCTACCCTGCTCCTATTTCTTATGTTCTACTGTACTAGTCATCATACTGAAAACAAGCGTACTTTTGGGTGACTGTACATGTGTGTGTAAGACTGTATCTGAACGATTACAGTCTGAGTGTAATACTGAGTCGGAATGACTGCAAATTGTGTGTAACACTACCTCTATAGTTACAGTTTATGAATGTGTAAAACTTCCTGTGTGACTACAGTATCTGTGCCTGTAACATTGTATCTTCAGGATTAAACTTTAAGTATCTCTAACGGGAACAAATCAATATGATCAACAATCAGGAATCAATTCACCATGACACAGCAAGGATCAATATTCAGGAATCAATTCACTGTGACACTGAAACACAGCGAGGATCAATATTCAGGAATCATATTCCTCCAAACCTTTCCTATTCGTGTACTTATCCAAATGTCTTTTAAACATTGTAATTATACCCACATCTACCTCTTCCACATGTGAACTACTCTCTGTGTAAAACAATTTGCCCCTCATGCCTTTTTAAAATCTCTCTCCCCTCACCTTAAAAATGTGCCCTCAGCCTTGAAATCCCCCATCCTAGGGAAAAGACATGTACCATTAACTCTATCTATCCCCCTCATTATTTTATAAACCTCTATAAGATCACCTCTCAACCTCCTACACTCCAGTGTAAGACCTCCCAGCCTATCCAGCCTCTCCTTATAACGCAAACCTTCCATTTCCAGCAACATCCTGGTAAATCTCTTCTGAACCCTCTCCATAATAATATCCTTCCTAAACTGGGCAACCAGAACTGGACACAGTACTCCAGAAGAGGCCTCACCAATGTCCTGTACAACTTCAACATAATGTCCCAACTCCTAAACTCAAAGGTCTGAGCAATGAAGGCAAGTGTGGCAAACACCTTCTTATCCATCCTGTCGATATGTGACACAGACTTTTCAGAATTATGTACCTGAACCCCTAGGTCTCTATGTTCTACAACACTACCCAAGGCCCTACCATTTATCGTACAAGCCCTGCCCTTGTTTGTTGTACCTAAATGCAACACCTCGCATTTATCCAGATTGAACTCCATCAACCATTTTTCAGCCCACTAACCCATCCTTTGTAATCTTAGATAACCTTCTTCACTGTCCACTAAGCCACCAATTTTGGTGTCAACTGCAAACTTACTAACCATGCCTTCTGTATTCTCATCCAAATCGTTTATATATATGATAATCAAAAGAGGACCCAGAACCGATACCTGTGGAACATCACAGGCCTCCTGTCAAAAGGCAACCCTTCACCACCACTCTCTGTCTCCTACCGCTATCAGAAGGACGGAGGGTGGATGGGTGGTAACAGACCAGGTGGCTATATCAGCTGTGCAAACAACAACTGCACATCCCGGCACGGCGTGTGAGATCTTGCTTTGCACAAAGTTGCTATCACAGTTGCCAATTTTTTTAGATGCACCATAGAAAGCATCCTATCTGGATGCATCACAGCTGGGTACAGTAACTGAGCTCAGCTCAATTGAACTCGTCCTTACCCTTAACAACTTCTCCTTCAACTCCTCCCACTTCCTACAGACAAAGGGGGTGGCCATGGGGATCCACATGGGCCTAAGCTATGCCTGCCTCTTCATAGGATACGTGGAACAGTCCCTCTTCCGTAGCTACACTGGTACTATCTCCCACCTCTTCCTCCACTAAATCGATGACTGTATCAATGTCGCCTCGTGCTCCCAAGAGGAGCTTGAACAGTTCATCAACTTTACTAACACCTTTCACCCCAATCTCAAGTTCACCTGGACCATCTCTGATATCTCTCTCTCCTTCCTGGACCTCTCTGTCTCCATTTCTGGTAACCACCTCAAAACTGATATCTATTTCAAGCCCACCGACTCCCACAGCTACCTAGGCTACACCTCCTCTCACCCACCTTCCTGCAAGAATGCGATGCCCTACTCCCAATTCCTCCGCCTCCGCCACATCTGCTCCCAAGATGGGGTGTTCCACTCCCAAACATCCCAGATGTCCTCGTATTTCAAGGACCACAACTTCCCCCCTTCGGTGGTTGAAAACGCTCTCGACCACATCTCTCGCATTTCCCGCACCTCTGCCCTCACATCCCCTCCCCGCAACACAAACAAAGACAGAATCCCCCTTGTCCTCACGTATCACCCCAATAACCTCCGGATTCAACGCATCATTCTCCGCCACCTGCAATCTGACACCACAACAAAGGATATATTCCCTCCCCACCCTTATCTGCTTTCCGTACGGATGCTCTGTCCACAACTCCCTCGTCCACTCCACACTCCCCACTAGCCCCACCACCTCTAGCACCTTTCCCTGCAACCACAGGAAGTGCTACACCTGCCCCTACACCTCCCCCCTCACCTCCATCCTAGGACCCAAAAAAACTTTCTACATCAGACAGATGTTCACCTGCACATCCGCTAATGTGGTCTATTGCTGCTCCCGATGTGGCCTCCTCTACCTCGGTGAGACCAAGCAGAGTCTCAGAGACCGCTTTGTCGAGCACCTACGCTCAGTTCACGATAAACGACACCTTCCAGTCGTGAACCACTTCAACTCCCCCTCCCACTCCCTGGATGACACGTCCATCCTGGGTCTCCTCCAGTGTCACAATGACACTACCTGGAAACTGGAGGAGCAGCACCTCCTATTCCACCTTGGGAGCCTACAGCCCAATGGTCTCAATATGGACTTTACTAGCTTCAAAATCTCCCCACCCCTGGCTCATCCCATGACCAGTCCCCACCTCCTTGTCCTGTCCGTCTTCTCCCCCACCTATCCGCTCCTCCCACCTCACTGACCAATCCTCACTTGCACTCACCTATCACCATTCCAGCTACCTTCCCCAGCCCCAGCCCTCCTCTCTCTATTTATTTCAGAGCTGCCTTCCCCTTCCCCCATTTCTGAAGAAGGGTCTTGACCCGAAACGTCAGCTTTCCTGCTCCTCTGATGCTACCTGGCCTGCTGTGCTCCTCCAGCTCCACACTGTGTTATCTTTGACTCCAGTTCTTACTATCTCTTCGTGGTATGGTAACTGGTCTTCCCGAGACCATGAGAAACTACAGACAGTCACGAATACAGCCCAGTCCATCATGCAAAACAGCCTTCCACCCACTGACTCCACCTATACTTCCCGCTGCCCCGGGAAAGCATCCAACATAATCAAAGACCCCTCCCACCCCGGTTGTACCCTCTTCCATCCAAATCAATCAATCATTGGCCAAACATAGTTTGTCAGACCCAACTTAAATTGTCATGAGTTCTCAACTGAACATACCCTGGTCTTTACAGAGGTAGGAAGCATTATGGTGTTTGTGGCATGTGTCAGATCTTGCTCTGTATAAATGGCCAGTCATGGGTTCATCATGGTGGCATCAAATGGGAAACCAGGAGGGTACAGGATGGTGAAGGGACGATTTTAAAAATCCATAAGCTCCCAACCAAACATACCCTTTACATGGTCTTTACAGAGTCCGGGGTGGGGCAGTAAAGTGTTTGGGATCTTGCTATGCACAGAATGGCCAATCATGGTGTGTAATCAGAGCCCTGGAAAAGATCCGGATAGCAAAGGATGCCATCAAAATGTTGTAATTTTGATTGTGATGAACTCCCAACCAAACATGCCCCGGTCTTTACAGAGTTGCAGTGTGCAGTATGTGCTCTGCACACAATGACCAACCGTGGTCGATCACAGTCTCTAAATGGGAGCCTTGGGGGGGGACTAGGTGGTGAAGGGACTATGAAAATGTTTCAATTCTGATTGTGATGAGCTCCCGACCAAACATACCAGTCTTTGTAGTGGTTGGCAGTGGCGGTCCAGTTACTAGGTGTGGGATCTTGCTCTGCACAGAATGGCCAACCATATCCGATCATGGTATCCGGTGGGAACCTGGGGAGGAGTCTGGATGGTGAAGGGTTAATGAAGATATTCTAATTAAGTTTGTGATGAGCTCCCAACCAAACACACCCAGGTCTTTACAGGGGCCAGGAGAGGGGTAGGAGAAAATTAGTGTGTGGGATCTAGCTGTGCACAGAATGGCTAATTATGGTGTGTGATGGGAGCCTGGTAAAGGGTTCTGGATAGTGAGGAGATGACGAAAATGTTCTAATTTGAATTGTGATGAGCTCCCAACTAAACATACCCTAATCTTTGTAGTAGTTGGCGGTGGCGGTCCAGTTACAGGGTGTGGGATCTTGCTCTGCACAGAATGGCCAACCATATCCGATTGTGGTATGCGATTCGAGCCTAGGGAGGAATCTGGATGGTGAAGGGATGATGAAAATATTCTAATTCGGTTTGCAATGAGCTTCCAACCAAACACGCCCAGGTCTTTACAGAAGCCATGGGGGATGGAGGTAAGTAACAGTGTGAGGGATCTTGCTGTGCACGGGTTGACCAATCATGATGTGTACTGGGAGCCGGGGAAAGGATGCTGGATACTGAAGGGATGATGAAAATGTTCTAATTCGGTTTACGATGAGCTCCCAACCAAACACACCCAAGTCTTTACAGAGGCCAGGGGAGGGGTGCGTGGGATCTTGCTGTGCACAGGATGGCCAATCATGGTGTGCGATGGGAGCCCGGGAAAGGGTCCTGCATAGTGAGGGGATGATGAAAACATTCTAATTTGGATTCTGATGAGCTCCCAGACCGCCCTATTCCCAGTATGTACAGAAATGTGGCCTTGATTGGCACTGACCCGCCATATTCCCTGAGGCACCACTGGGAAGCGGGAGGCTGGCCGTCTCCATGGTGACGGTAACCAAGAGGTCACGTGGGACCGTGGAGCCGCTCGCCCATTGGATCCCGCCTAGCTCCCTTTGCCGACTGCCCCGCGTGGCCGTGTCGGCAAGCCCGCCACTGCGCCTGCGCCGAAGCCAGCCCGACGGCAACCCCAGCAGTGCGCCTGCGCCGCAGCCGGCCCGAGGGCGACTCTGACACTGCTCGTGCGTCGCTTTGACGGCAAGTCCGACACTGCGCCTGCGTTGGAGCCGGCCTGACGGCAACTGGACATCGCGCCTGCGTCGTCTCCGAGGCAACGTCCAAGGCCCCGTCCCGGGAAAGGAAGATGGCGGACCCCCGCATTCGCGTCCCTCCTCCTTACGGGACCGAGGCGTACGACCTGGGAGCGCTCAACAGCGAGCAGCAGCAGCGGCTCTATCATTTCAAGGTTGACATTTCGGCATCGCGGCCGAAATAGGCGGTGTTGTGGGATTGGGGCTCTGAGGAAAGGCCACAACCGATAATCCCTACGGGCCGCTGTGCCTTCGCCATGGCGACGGTGGTTGGGAGGGTGGTGGCTGACAGGACGATCGGCCAATCAGTGCTGTGACTGGCAGGAGCGACAGGTGTATGGACCACTCAGATCGTGGGCCGGTGGACGTGGTAGAGCGATTGGCCAATTAGCGCACGTGTCGGAATAGAGTGACAATGGGATAGACCAGCCACTGCGCTGGAAGATTTGAACGACAGTGGGATCCGCCATTCAGAGCCTTGTGAGGGTGGGGTTGGTAGCGAGGATGACCACTCCGAGGGCAGGATGTCCGTGGGACGACCAATAAACATGCAGGGGCCGGGATTACTGCATTTAAAGGGAAGACACCCCCTCCTCACTTTCCTGTCCAGGGACATCTCCTCAGGGGGTCCATTGGAGAAGGGACAGTCAATGCCCGGAAACAGACCCTTCAAGTCCAACTTGTCCATGCAGACCAAGTTTCCGAAACTGAACTCGTCCCATTTGCCAGCGTTTGGCCCATTTCCCTCTAAACCCTTCTTATTCATATACTCATCCAGATGCCTTTCAAATGTTGTAATTGTACCAGTCATTACCACCTCCTTTGGCAGCTCATTCCATACACGCGCCACCCTCTGCGTGAACAAAGTTACCCCTTAGGTCCCTTTTAAATCTTTCCCCTCGTAACTTAAACCAATCCCTCTGTACCTGCACTTCCGTACTGTGGGGAAATGACCTTGTCTATTCACCCTATCCATGCCCCTCATGATTTTATAAACCTCTATAAGGTCACCCCTCAGCCTCATATGCTGCAGGGAAAAAAGTCCCATGTTATCTAGCCTCTCCTTGTAACTCAAACCTTCCAGTTTCGGTAACATCCTTGTATATCTTTTTTACACCCTTTCGAGTTTAATAACATCCTTCCTATATCAGGGCAACCAAACATGTACGCAGTATTCCAAATGTGGCCTCACCAATATCTTGTACAGCCATAACATAACGTCCCGACTCCTGTATTCAGTGCTCTGACTGCTAAAGGCATGCATCCCAGATACCTTCTTCACCACCCTGTCTTGCTACAATGCCACTTTCAAGGAACTTTGTACCTGTACCCTTGGGTCTCTTTGTTCGACAACACTCCCCAGGGCCCTACCATTAACTGTGTAAGGCTCTTCCTGCCATGGTTTGTCTTACCAAAATGCAACACCTTGCATTTATTTAAATTAAACTCCATCTGGCATTCCATGGCCCACAGGCCCAGTTGATCAAGATCCTGTTGTACTCTTAAATGACCTTCATTGTCCGCTGCACCACTAGTTTTGGTGTCATCTGCAAACTTATTAACCATGCCTCCAACATTCTCATCCAAATCGTTTATGTAAATGATGAACAATACTGCACCTAGCACTGATCCTTATGGCACACACCACTAGTCACAGGCTTCCACTCTACCACCACTCTTTGTCTCCTACCGTCAAGCCAATTTTGTATCCAATTGGGTATCTCTCCCTGGATCCCATATGATCTAATTTTACTAACCAGCCTACATGCAGAACTTTGTCGAAGGCCTTGCTGAATTCCATGTAGGCAATGTCTACCGCTCTGTCTTCATCTGTTTTCTTGGTTTCCTGTTCAAAAACTCAATCAGGTTAGTGAGGCACAATTCCCTGTGCACAAAGCCATGCTGACTAACCCTAATCAGTCTTTGCCTCTCCAAATGCATTTGGATCCTGTCTCTCAGAATCCCCTCCAACAACGTACCCACTGCTGATGTCAGTCTCACTGGTCTATAGTTCCCTGGCTTTTCCTTGCAGCCTTTCTTAAATAATGGCACGACAATTGCCACCCTCTAGTCTTCCAGTACTTCACCCGTGGCTGTCAATGATACAAATATATCTGCTAGGGGCCCCATAATTTCTTACTGGGCTTCCTGTGATACACTTGATCGGATCTCAAGGATTTATCTACCATTATGCATTTTAAGACGTCCTGTCTCTCCCCCTCCCAATGGTTCCAGAAAAATTAGTCACATCACTTTCAAATTTGTAAAATAATAATAGAATAGCGAATGAAGTTACTGGTGGTGGTTAGTGGAAAGGAAAAGAAGCCACTGTGATTTAGTGGTGAGGAAATCACTCAACTGTGCATAATAGCACTTAAAAAAGGCTAAAATCAACAAAGATTTGCAAACACATGAATTAGTAGGCCATTCAGCCCCTCCATCCTGCTCCTCCATTCAATAATGTCACAGTGGATCCAAATACTCTGTGTTCCCAACATCCCCCACCTCATCCCTCTTTTCTCTTCAAGAATCTATCCACCTCTGTCTTTCTTAAAAAAATGCATTCAGAGCCTCTGCTTCCATCACCCTTTCAGGGAGAGAATACCAAAGAATCATAATCCTTTCTGCAAGAAAAGCGTTCGGTATTAAACGTGTGGGTATTTTGAAACAGTGAACCTGCCCCACCCTAGTTCTAGATTCTCTCAAAAAGGGGATCCATCCACCCTGTCAAAATCCGTCATGGTGCTGTATCTTTCAATTAATTCACCTATTTTCTGAACTCCAGTGATTGTCCATCCTCTCTGCTTAAGACAACCCGACCGTTCCCTGTAGTGGAAATCCGGTTATTCCTTTCCTTGTGTGGGCATCACTGGCTGGGTCAGCATTTGTCACCCATCGTAGTAGCCCCTTGAAAAGAACATAAGAAATAGGAGCAGGAGTAGGCCCTTTGGCCCATCGAGCCTGCCCTGCCATTCGATAAGATCATGGTTGATCTTTTCGTGGACTCAGCTCCATTTACCTGCCTGCTCACCATATCCCTTCATCCCTTTACTGTTCAAAAACCTGTCTATCTTTGTCTTAAAAACATTCAACGAGGTAGCCTCAACTACTTCATTGGGCAGGGGATTCCACAACCCTTTGGGTGAAGATGTTCCTCCTTAACTCAGTCCTAAATCTGCTGTCCCTTATTTTGATGCTGTGCCCCCAAGTTCTAGCTTCACCCGCCAGTGGAAACAACCTCCCTGCTTCTACCTTATCTATTCCCTTCATAATTTTCTATGTTTCTATAAGATCCCCCCTCAATCTTCTAAATTCCAATGAGTACAGTCCCCGTCTGCTCAATCTCTCCTTATAAGCCAAACGTCTCAACTCAGGAATCAACCTAGTGAACCTCCTTTGCACCCCCTCCAGTGCCAGTACATCCTTTCTCAAGTAAGGAGACCAAAACTGCACACAGTACTCCAGGTGTGGCCTCACCAGCACCTTGTACAGCTGCAACATAACCTCCATTTTTTAAACTCCATCTCTCTGGCAATAAGGGACAATATGCCATTTCTCTTCTTAATTACCTGCTGCACCTGCAAACCAACTTTTTGAGATTCATGCACAAGGACACCCAGGTCCCTCTGCACAGCAGCGTGCTATAATATTTTACCATTTAAATAATAGTCCATGTTGCTATTATTCCTACCAAAATGGATGACCTCACATTTACCAACATCGTACTCCAAGATGGTGCCAAGCTTCTTTCTTGAAAGCTACACATCTGTATGTTGTCAATAGTGCTGCCAGGGATGGGGTTCCTGTGATTTTGACCCAGTGACAGTGAAGCAACGGCTATTTTCTATCCTAGTCAGGATGGTGAGTGGCTCAGAGGCACGCTTGTGTTCATGCATCTGCTGCCCTTGTCCTTATAAACAAAAGAGATTGAGTTTGGAAAATGCAGCCTAACATGCCTTGGTGAGTTATTGCATGAAGCTGGTGGATAGGGTGCTGAGTAATCGGGCTGCATTGTCACAGCTGGTGTCGGACATCTTGCGTGTTGTTGAATCTGCACTCATTCGGGCAAGTGCAGAGTGTTCTCCAAACAGAAACGTAATAATTAATTCAGTTGTTTTAGACTTCACCTTGCTGTAAGGAGGGTACAGCACAGTGTCAGACACAAAGAAAGGACTCCTCTCCTATTTTAAACAAATGTAAAGCTCCCTCTACACTGTGCCCCCCATCAAACACTCCTAGGGCAGGGACAGCATGGGGTTAGATACAGCGTAAAGCTCCCTCTACCCTGTCCACCTCGTCAAACACTCCCAGCGCAGGGACAGCATGGGTTTAGATACAGAGTAAAACTCCCTCTGGACTGTCCCCCTGTCAAACACTCCCAGTGCAGGGACAGCATGGTGCTAGATACAGAGTAAAGCTCTCTCTACACTGTCCCCCCCCATCAAACACTCCCAGGACAGGGGCGGCACGGGTTTAGATACAGAATAAAACTCCCTCTACACTGTCCCCCCATCAAACACTCCCCGGACAGGGACAGCATGGGATTAGATACAGAGTAAAGCTCTTTCTACATTGTCCCCCCAATCAAACACTGCCAGGACGGGGACAACATGGGATTAACTACAAAGCAAAGCTCCCTCTACACTGTCCCCATCAAATGCTCCAAGGGCAGGGACAGCACGGGGTTAGATACAGAGTGAAGCTTTCACAAAGCTCAATGCTGACACCTAGAGTGTCAGCCTGGATTGTGTGTTCATGTCTCCAGAATGTGATTTGAATTTACAACCTCCTGGTTGTGAGGCGAAGGAGCAACCACTGGGGTCCAGCTGACAGCTTTATAAGCCAATGCTGTTGGAAGCTGTATTGTAACCTGCAGTACGTGTTAAACAGTTTCATTGCACTGAGAAACACGGTTCTGTCAATGACCACATCTGTGCAGGAGTGGAGGGTCAAGGTAGATTTGTTCTGTCAGTAATGCTTCAGAATGATGTCTGTGACGCGGCTCACAGTTACTACATTGGTTTGTGTATTTTTTTAAACTTTCTTGCAGATAAACACTCGACTGGCCAATGAATATTACTTGAGGAACCATCCAGAGGTGGAGATGCTGCTGAGAGAGTTTATGAGGTGAGTGACACAGTTTGTGATTAGCCAGTTCCTGGATGGCATCAGCAGAATGCGAGTGTCAGTGGGTACGAGGAGGTGGTATAATTTAAACGTAATCTCATGCAACACCATTACAGTATATTTTGGTCTGGGGGGTTGAGGAGTGATTAGTTGTGACTGCAGTCAGCACAATAATAAGCAGCATTGATCGATAAGTACAAAATTGAGAGGCTAAGTGTGGCATCAACTGGAGTCAGTGATGATCAGGGGATACGTGACACAAAAGAAGTTCCTTATGTTCCTTGAGGTCAGTCATCACTCCAGGACTTCCTCAGTGTAGATATTTTCTAGTCAACTTGTTCAGAGACGTTATCATAGACCTCTGAAACAGGTGGAATTCGAACCCAGGTCTCCTGGCTCCCAAGTAGGGCCATTACCACTGTGCCATAAGCGCCCTCCAGTTTCTCAGGGTGCTGTCCTAGGCCCAACCATGCTTCATCAATGACCTTCCCTCCATCAGAGGTGGGGATGTTCGCCAATGGTTGCACAATGCTCAGCACCATTTGCCGCTCCACAGATACTGAAGCAGTTCATGTCCAAATGAATGTAAGAACGAGGAACAGGAGTAACTCTTTGAGCCTGTTTCACCATTTAATACAATCATGGCCTTAATTCTACTTTCCTGCCCACTCTCCGTAAACTTTCAACTTGTTACTAATGAAAAGTCTCTCTACCTCCTCCTTAAATTTACTCAATGACCTGGCACCCACCGAACTCAGGGTTAGTAAATTCCACAGATTCACCATCCTTTGAGTGAAGTAATTTCTCCCCATCTCTGCTGAGGCAGCATGATCTGGACAATATTCTGGCTTGGGTTGACAAACTGCAGTTAACATTCTCGCCACACAAGTGCCAGACAATAACCAACTCCAACAAGAGACAATCTAACCATCGTTCCTTGATGTTCAGTGGCATTATCATCACTGGATCCCCACTATCAGCATCCTAGCAGTTACCAGAAACTGAGCTGGTCCAGCCATATCAGTACAGTGGCTACAAAGGGCTCTGTCATTATAGTGTGTACCATCTACAAGAGATACTAGAAAAATTCACTAAGGCTCCTTAGACAGTACCTTCCAGACCCAAGAACTTACCATCTAGAGGGACAAGGGCAGCAGATGTATGGGAGCAGCTCCACCTAACCCTAAGCCAAGCCATTTACCATCCAGAGTTGGAACTATATCGCTCGTTTCCTCAGTCAAAATCCTGAAACTCCCTCCCCAACAGCATTGTGGGTCTGCCTACACCACATGAAACTGCAGCAGTTCAAGAAGGCAGCTCAGCACCACCTTGTCACGGGACAGTTAGAGAAGGACAATCAATGCTGACCCAGCCAGTGATGCCCACGTTACCCAAACAAAGATAAAAGTGAATGGGGCAAAATCTTGTGAAACGGTTTTTGATGGAGATAAATATGCGGTCGTCCACTTTGGACCTCAAAGAGATTGAACAGGGTCCTTTGTAAATGGCAGAGATGTTGAACCAGTGAAGGCTTAGGGAGGCTCAGGAGAATCAGCTGGACAGTTAGAAAGTCATGAGCAGGCATAGAAAATACTCGAAGAGTTGTACAGCATGGAATCAGACCAACCAGTCCATGCCCACCGTATTCCCAAATTAAACTAGTCCCACCTGCCTGTGCTTGGCCCATATCCCTCCAAACCTTTGCTATTCATGATCTTATCCAAATGTCTTTAAAACATTGTAACTGTACCCACATTCACCACTTTCTCTGGCAGTTTATTCCACACACAAACCACTCTCTGTGTAAAAAAAAAAGTTGCCCGCTCTCCATAAATCTTTTTCCTCTCACCTTAAAAACATGCCCCCGAGTTCTGAACTCCCCCACCCTTGGGGAACAGACCTTGCTTATTCACCCTATTCATGATTTTGTAAACCTCTATAAGGTTACCCCTCAGCCTCCGGCGCTCCAGGGAAATGTCACATGCTGGCCTTTATAGCTAGAATAATAGAGAAACGAGGGGAGCTGATGTCATGCGTGTGTGATACAGAGACCTCATTGGACCACACCCAGGGTCACTGTGAACAGCTCTAGACTCTATACCTCGGGAAAGAAATGTCAACCTCTGAAGCAGTGTCTTGTAAACATTCAGTGGGTCTGGCAGCATCTGTGGAGAGAAAGCAGAGTTAACATTTCAGGCCCAGAGATCCGTCTTCAATGTTCAGAAGACTTGCAACTCTTGTTTCTCTCCACAGATGTTGCCAGACCTGCTGAGTTTCTCCAGCAACTTCTGTTTTTAGTTTCAGATTTCCGGCATCCGCACTTCCTTGTTTTATTGTATCGTTGTCGATATTGTTTGGTTTCGGAGTGGAGAGCTGGGACTTCCCCTCTGTAAGCGACAATGGGTGCTCAATCTGTTGGAATTTGAATTCAGTCTGGAACACAAAAGCGAGACTCGATGGTGGTGACTGTGACAAAAGCTTGTTGTTTTAAAAAAAATCTACCTAGTTCTCTGACGGGGAACGGAAATCTACCATCTCTTTACCCATTCTGGGCCCGCACACAACTCCAGACCCCAGGGCCGTCTGTCCCTCTTAAGTGGTCCGAGCAAGCCACACAGTTCAGAGGACAATGTCCACTTCTCCTGGAAGAACAGAAAGAAAAATCTTGAGAGTTTGCAAGGATGTTGCCAGGGTTGGAGGGTTTGAGCAATAGGAAGAGGCTGAATAGGCTGGGGCTATTTTCCCTGGAGTGTTGGAGGCTGAGGGGTGACTTTATAGAGGTTTACAAAATCATGAGGGGCATGGAGCGGGTGAATAGCCAAGGTCTTTTCCCCGGGGTAGAGGAGTCCAAAACTAGACGGGCATGGGTTTAAAGTGAGAGGGGGAAAGATTTAAAAAGGACATGAGGGACAACTTTTTCACATAGAAGGTGGAGCGTGTATGGAATGAGCTGCCAGAGGAAGTGGTGGAGGCTGGTACAATTACAACATTTAAAAGGCTTCCAGATGGGTATATGAATAGGAAGAGTTTGGAGGGATACGGGGAAGGGTCACTTGAACTGAAACGCTAACTCTGATTTCTATCCACAGATGATGCCAGACCTGCTGAGCTTCTCCAACAGTTTCTGTTTTTATTGGGGCTTAGAGGAATATAGGCCGAATGCTGGCAAATGGGACTAGATTAATTTCAGATATCTGGTCGGCACGGACAAGTTGGGCCGAAGGGTCTGTTTCCGTGCTGTACATATGGGGCAAAGGAGGTACCTGGATAGTGTTAAGTCACAGATCATCACGTTGAATGGCAGAGCAGAATTTAAGGAGTGGAACGGTCTCCTCTGGTTCTGATGTTGCTATGTTCACCTCAAAGCTGTAATGGTTGCAAATTATGTCTAACAGCACCTCATTGTGATTAAAGCTGAAAACAGTTCTCAAATAACAGCTCTCCTAAGCGGTTACAAAGTACAGTGGGAGTGATAGTAGGCATTAATAGCCTCCTAAGCTGTAATTTTATCCTCAGTTTTTATAAAGGCTGCTATAATTCCTCGATGAAATCATGTTGTTTTTCTCGCATGTGGCATGGTGCCTGCATGTGAAGCAAATTTACTGAAGGTCAGTGGAGACTGAATGCTTTGCATCTTTTCCTCTCCAGATCCGTACTCCTGGAGCGACCGGACAACATTCGAGAATTTGCCTCGAGTGAGTTTTAATTCCCAGTGTCTGTTTTACACTGGCACAAGTTTAAACTGAGGGAAACTGTCTTCATCTGTTGTAGCAGTCAGCACGGGGTCAGGTACAGGGTAAAGATTCCTTGATACTGTCCTCCCCATCAGACCCTCCCAAAACAGGGACAACACGGGGTTAGATACAGAGTAAATCTCCTGCTACACTGTCCCCCCATCAAACACTCCCAGGACAGGGACAGCACAGGGTTAGATACAGAGTATAGCTCTCACTACACTGTCCCCCCATCAAACACTCCCAGGACAGGGACAGCACGGGGTTAGATACAGAGTATAGCTCTCACTACACTGTCCCCCCATCAAACACTCCCAGGACAAGGACAGCACAGGGTTAGATACAGAGTATAGCTCTCATTACACTGTCCCCCATCAAACACTCCCAGGACAGGGACAGCACGGGGTTAGGTACAGAGTAAAGCTTCCTCTACACTGTCCCCCATCAAAACACTCCCAAATCAGGGACAGACAGGGTTAGATACAGAATAAAGCTCTCTCTACACTGTGCCCTCCATCAAACTCCCAGGACAGGGCCAGCACGGGGTTAGATACAGAGTAACGCTCCCACTGAATCTATGTTGGTTAAATATGGGATTGGGTTTGTGTGGACTGGAATAGGGGATAATGGTCTGATCGTGTGTGCCCTGTCTGTCTGGCAGCTTATTACACAGATGCGAGTCTGCCTGAAAGGATCCAGAGGATGGTGAATGAGAGAGCAAAGGAAGTGGATCCATACTAATTACATTGGTCACTTCGCCAGGGGGGAATTGTCCTCCCAGGACATGGGCTCCGATCTCAGTATGTCTGTAATATATTATGCTGTTATCTCATTGCTGGAATCAATAAAACCGTGTGTGAATGTGTGTGTGTGTTTGGTTACCCCTGTGTCGCACCTCACTGCAGGTATAACACCTGCCAGTCGGTATGTACAGGGAGGGCCGGACCCTGTTATAGTGGCAGCATCACCTTCCCCCCCCGACTCTTTGACACCCACCACATACCCTCACACACCTCACTCTTCCCCCACACTCCTCACTGTCCCACTCACTCTTCCCCACTCTCCCCCCACACCCCTCAACCTCCCACTCTCTCAGCCTTACTCCCCTCCCTTCACCCTCCCCCTCACTCTCCCCCCACACCCCTCAACCTCCCACTCTCTCAGCCTTACTCCCCTCCCTTCACCCTCCCCCTCACTCTCCCACTCAATCTCCCCCACAGCCCTCACTCTCCTCCTCACTCTCCCCCAACCCCTCACTCTCCCACTCTCTCACCATCACTATCCCACTGTCTCCCTCTCATCTGCCACATCCCTCACTCCCCCACTCTCTCCCCCACACCCTTCACTCTCCCACGCTCTCCCCCTCACTCTCCCACTCTCTCTCCCTCATCCGCCACACCCCTCACTCCCCACTCCCCCACTCACTCTGCCACACCCCTCACTCTCCCACTCTCCCCCTCACTCTTCTTCTCACTCTCCCCCACGCCTGTTATTCTCCCCCTCGCTCCCCACCTCCACTCACTCTCCCCCACACCCCTCACGCTCCCCCCGACACCCTGCACTCTCCCCCTCACTCTCCCCCATACCCCTCAATCTCCCACACACCCCTCAGTCTCCCCCACACCCTCCAGCACTTCCTTCAATCTCCCCCACACTCCTCAATCTCCCACTCCCCTAACAGTATCCCCCTCACTTCCTGCCTCACTCTCCCCCCACACCCTCAATCTCCCCACCTCCTCACTCTCCCCCATTCTCCCCCAGTCTTCCCCCACTTTCCCTTACTGCCCTCACTCTCCCCCCGACACCCTGCAATCTCCCGCACTCACTCTCCCAAACACCCCCAAATCCTACTCTGCCCTAACTCTTAGATACAGAGTAAAGCTTCCTCTACACTGTCCCCCATCGAAACATTCCCAAATCAGGGACAGCACAGGGTTACATACAGATTAAAGCTCTCTCTACACTGTGCCCTCCATCAAACTCCCAGGACAGAGCCAGCACGGGGTTAGATACAGAGTAATGCTCCCACTGAATCTATGTTGGTTAAATATGGGATTGGGTTTGGGTGGACTGGAATAGGGGATAATGGTGGAGAGCAAGCTTTACTCAGTCCACTGTACCCCCCACTCTCTCCCTCATATCCCACTCTCCCTCACACTCCCTTAATCTCCCCCATACTCTCTGCCTTACTCTCCCCCTCACTTTCCCTTACCCCGCCACACCATCAAACCTACTCACTCTCTCCCACACTCACTCACTCTCCCCCACACCGTCACGCTCATCCCCTCACTCTCCCTTAAACCCCCCACACCCCTTCACTCTCCCCCTCACGTCCCACACTCTCCCCCTCACTGTCCCCACTCCACCACTCTCTCTCTGACAACACCTCACACGTCTCCACTTATCTCTCCGAATTCCCTCTCATCGCCTCACTCCCACATCACAATATCCTCAGGAATATCTCCCCCTCAGAACTACCCAGTGCTCCACTATTGCTTCTCAAACCTCCTCATGCACCTGCACACCCCTCTCATGGCTTTACATAGAACAGTACAGCATACTACAGGCCCTTCTGCCCACGATGTTGTGCCAACCTATTATCCGACTAAGATCAAACTACCCTGCATACCCTGCATTATACTATTATCCATGTGCCTATCCAAGAGTTGCCTAAAAGTCTCTAAAGTTTCTTCCGCACACTCCCATACCACCCCACCCGCACCCATTCCATGATTGACCCTCACACTGCACCATGCACAGTCCTTCCTTTGCCTCCTGACATTCCAAAGTGCCATCACACACAACAGAGTCACTTGCCCACCACTGCGGCTGTTTTTTTCCTCTTGACCATCACAGGTAATCTCCTGCACGGCCAAGCAAACATTTAGGTGTAAATCCCATTAAACCACACAGGGGGCTCAGTTTTTTTCAACGTGACTCAAACCACCTGGGATTGGGTGGAAAAATACTGCATTTATTTAGCGTAATTTCTGACCTCTGGAGAGTGCAGGGCTCTTCCTGCTGAAGAGCAGCTTGCATTGAAGTGTAATTCAGGAGGGAAGGTGGGGGGTGGGGGTGGTTGGTGATGAGAATAAATCCCCATCATCCCTCCATCCCCTCCCCCAAGACTTTATACCTCTGTGTAGCACGCTTGGGGTGGAGGGGACATGTGTGTGTGTGTGTGTGTGTGAGTGTGTATGAGTGAATGTGTGTGTGAGTGTGTGTGTGGATGAGAGAGTGTGTGTGTATCAGTGAGTGTGTGTGTGAGTATGAGTTTGAGTGTGTGTGAATGTGAGTGTGCATGAGTGTGCGTCTGTGTGTGTGAATGTGTGTGTGTATGAGTGCGTGTGTCTGTGAGTGTGTGTGTGTCAGTGTGAGAGAGAGAGTGTGTGTATGTGTGTTGCTGGTGTGCCTCAGTGTAAAGCCCTGCTGGGGGGTACAGGCCAGTTGAGCAGACTGGGCCTCACAGCGATGTTCTCAGACACCATGTCTGGATTGATGATGTAGTCTGGACGCCATGGTTTCCGGATCGTCATTCCAACCGACTCTATGTTCCTGCAAAACACAGTTCAGACATTGCAACTCGGTAACTCCAACAACCATAAACCGTCAGGGAAAACTGGATAGACGCACCCGGGGGAAATATCAATAGAGGGAAACGTTGTTGGGCTGCAATGGAGAGGGTCTTGGGATGATGTGAAGTGGATAAAGGATGCCCTTTAGGGTCAGAGGCTGGGAATCCTGCAGCGAGTACCTCACCTTCTGACTCCTCCCCGCTGTCAAAGCCTGTCCCACCATCGACAAGAATCCCTACAGTGCGGGAAGCAGGCCATTGGGTCCATCAAGTCTGTGCCAACCCTCTGAAGAGCATCCCACCCTAACCCGTAGCCCCACATTTACCTAGGCTTTATCCACCCTAACCTGCACATCCCTGGACACCTCAGGCCAATTTAGCATGGCCAATCCACCCTAACCTGCACATCCCTGGACACTATAGGGCAATTTAGCACGGCCAATCCACCCTAACCTGCACATCCCTGGGCACCTCAGGCCAATTTAGCATGGCCAATCCACCCTAACCCGCACATCCCTGGGCACCTTGGGACAATTTAACACAGCCAATCCACCCTAACCCGCACATCTTTGGACTGTGGGTGGAAACCGGAGCACCTGGAGGAAACCCACGCAGACACGGGGGGCGCAGAATGTGCAAACAGACAGTCGCCCGAGGGTGGGATTGAACCCGGGCCCCTGGTACTGTGGGGCAGTGGTGCTAACCACTGAGCCACCGTGGCAGCAGAAATAAGTCAGGAGTTATCTGCAGCCACGTCCACACACAGCGTATCGTGGACAATATCCAGGCTCAGGCTGACAATCGACAAGTTACACTCGCAGCACAGAAATGCCACGTAAGTGATTATCTCCAACAGGAATTCCCCTACCTCACCATCGCTGAATCCCACCGCCCCCCCCGCGCCCCCACCACCACTATCAATCTCCTAGGGGTTATCATTGACCAGAAAACCAGCCATATAAATACTGTGGTGACAACAGCAGGTCAGAGGCTGGGAATCCTGCAGCGAGTACCTCACCTCCTGACTGCACCCCACCTCCAAAGCCTGTCCCACCATCGACAAGGCACAAGTCAGGAGTGTGAGGGAATACTCCCCCCTTGCCCTGGCAGCTCCAACAACACTCGAGAACCTCGGCACCATCAGGGACAAAGCAGCCCCCACTTGGTTGGCACCACATCCACTCTGTCCATCACTGACGCTCAGTAGCAGCAGTATGTTACCATCTACAAGATGCACTTGTTATGGACCAGACCAGACCAGAGCTCCTCAAAATATTTTAAGAAGGTAGTCTAGACCCTAACTTTTTCTTATTTTTAAGGCTAATGTAACGTGCCGTGTTCCTGATGCAATTCGATTGGTCAACGTTAAGCAAAAGAAGTTATTTAAACACTATCGTTAAAATATAACCAGAGAAAGAGGAATTTAGAATAACATAACTCTAGTGGAAAACCGAACAGAATAATGGATACAGTAACTATCGCTAATGAGCTGTTCCAATATAGTCACATCCCAAAACACACCCTTTGGCAAAAAAGGCAAACTCAGAAAACAGATTTTGTCTCATGCGCAATCCAGCAGCCTAGAAAGAGAACCCCCAGGTTTTGGCTGTAATCGAGAGAGGGGGAAAAATAGCTTCCAATTCTTCACAACAGCAACTGCTTAGAGCTAAACCTGAAAACTAAAAATCCTGAACAAAAACAAAGTTGCTAGAAAAGCTCAGCAGGTCTGGCAGCATCACAGATGAGCTGCTGAGCTTTTCCAGCAACTTTGTTTTTGTTCCTGAATTACAGCATCCGCAGTTCTTTCGGTTTTTAACTAAAAATCCTGATTCTGTGAGATCTGGCAACACCCAGCCAGGCTGCTTCTATTGTTCCAACTTCTAAAAAAAATACCCCAAGGCCCCACAAGCTGTTTACTGGATCTCCAACTTGACAGCTCATCACTTCTACCTTACAATGTCTCTTCAAAAGAAAAAAATCAGCACAAATTAACCTCTTAAAGCCACACAGGATCAACTCGCCAAGGTTCCTTAGATAGCACCATCTGAAAACCCAAAACATCTACCCCTTAGAAGGACAAAGGCAGAGTTACACAGGAAAACCACCCCTTGCAAGTTCCCCCCAAGCCATCCACCATCCTGACTTGGAAATATATCTGCGTACCTTCAGTGTCGCTGGGTCAGAATCCTTAAATTCTCTCCCTAACGGCATTGTGGGGTGTCCCTGTACCATACAAACTGCAGGGATGGAGAAGGAAGCCCACCATCGTCATCGCAAGGGGCAATTGGGATGGGCAATAAATGCTGACCCAGCGAGCGACACTCCTGCCCCATGAATGAGTAAAAAGAAATCACCAGCAGTGGTCCAAATGACTTTCTGTAAATTCTGTGTAACCTCTTCCATTTGTATAGCACTTTTACAGAGTTAAAAAGTCCCAGTGTGTGTCGCAGGTGTGTTAGCAAATAAATACTTAACACTGCGTCTCAAGGAGGTGCCAGCAAGAGGTGACTGAAACCTTGGTCAAAGTAGAGGGTTCGGGGAGGGAGGGACAGAGAGAGAGAGACATGACAAGACATGATGGAATCATAGGTAACGCTTCGTTCAGAACTGAGGAAGGGTCACCGGACCCGAAACGTTAACTTTGATCTTTTCCTCACATGGATGCTGCCAGACCTGCTGAGGTTTTCCAGCAACTTTCTGTTTTTCTTCCTGATTTACAGCATCCGCGGTTCTTTCGGCTTTTGTGATGCAATCGTAGCCTGCTTCCTGCAGAGAATGAGACCATTCAGCCCCGTAGGTCTGGGCTAGCTCTCTGCAGCTCATCCTTACTACACCCCACTCTGCCACCATCTCCCTAATTAGAGAAGGGAAGGCGAAGGGGAGATTTCCTTCTGTACAGGGCCACGAGTGAACCAGATGGAGCTGATCAGCCATGAGTTTTATCAAATGATGCTGCAGGCTGAATGGCCTACCCTGTTCCTAACCGCTTCGTATAGACTTGTGGCATCATAGAACAAGATAAAGGAGCAGAACTGGTCCATTCGATCCATCAAGTCAGCTCCATCATTTGATCCCGGCTGATATGTTTTCTCAACCCCATTCTCCCCAAAATCCTTAATGTCCTTACCAACCAACGAACCCTCTATCTCTGTCTTAAATGCACTCCATGACTTGGCCTTCACAGCCCTCTGTTCACAGATCTCTGGGTGAAGAAATTCCTCCTCATCTCAGTTCTAAGGCATTGTCCCTTCACTCTGAGGCTGTGTCCTTGGGTCCTAGTCTCACCTACTACTGAAAACATCTCCACGTCAACTCCATCCAGCCCCCTTGGTATTCTATAAGTTTCCACCGGATCTCCCTTCTAAATTCTCTCAAGTTTTCCTCAGTGTCGGAGGCTGAGGGGGTGACCTTATAGAGGTTTATACAATCATGAGGGGCATGGATAGGATGAATAGCCAAGGTCTTTTCCCCAGGATGGGGGAGTCCAACACTAGAGGTGAGAGGGGAAAGATTTAAAAGGGACCTGAGGGGCAACTTTTTCACGCAGAGGGTGGTGTGTGTATGGAATGAGCTGCCAGAGGAGGTGGTGAAGGCTGGTACAATTACAACATTTAAAAGGCATCTGGATGGGGACATGAATAGGAAGCGTTTAGAGGGATAGGGGCCAAATGCTAGCAAATGGGGCTAGATTAATGTAGGATATCTGTGTCGGCATGGACAAGTTGGACCAAAGGGTCTGTTTCTGTGCCGTAGAATTCTCTGAGCACAGACCCAGTGTCCTCAACCGCTTCCCAATATGACAAGCCCTTCATCCCTGGGATCATTCGTGTGAACCTCTTGTGGAGCCCCTCCAGGGCCAGCCCATCCTTCGTAAGATACGGGGCCCAAAACCGCCCACAATATTCCAAATGCAATCAGACCTGAGGCTTACACAGCCTCAAGCAGTACATCTCTGTTCTTCTAAACCTCTCGAAACGAGTGCCAACATTTCTCTTCCTCACTGCCAACTGAGCCCGCACGTTAACCATAAGAGGATTGATGCTGCGTTTGGCTACCTACTCAAAAACCGTACGAACGACTTGATTAGGCCCCACGCTGGGATCAGCTGGAGGGTTTGACAGGGTGAATCGCAGTTGGCTCTCGAAAGTTTCCTTTCCGGCTGTCACCTTTCCCAGAAACCTGGCGACGCAGCGCTTCTCTGCAGGGAATGGCAACGGGGGTTGGGGGGAGAGTGAGAAATCAAGGCGTGGATCAGCAATCCCCGTTTACAGATTCCACGAGAATTTACAGCCCTGTGGCAGCCTCGGGGATAAGGAGAAACGCAAGGCGCTCGACAGAGAACGGCCCTAGGCCACGTGAAGGGTTAATGAGGGACGGGACCCCAGAAGCCGAGTTGAAGAGGTCAATTTCGGAAGAAGGCAGAGAGTGGTAGAGGTTTAGGGAGATCAGCGGGACCCAACTCACACACTCACACACTCACACACACACACACACACACCGCACACACTCACCACACACTCACCACACACACACCCACTCACCACACACACACTCACTCACCACACACACACTCACCACACACACACAC
>NW_025966390.1:0-21387 GCF_021869965.1 Rhincodon typus
ATACCTATCAGAAACCAGAACACTGGTAGATTTCCCTCTAACCATTACAGGCAAATTCTGACACAGTTGCCATCAGTTCTCTAATACCAGGTAATACAGATTTGAATCTGATTGTAAGAGATTGCTGTCCAGTTTCTCCCTGGCAATAAATGTCTCCTCAAACTCTCGTGGAAGTGGAAGAGATTCAAATACTAGCATCATCGCTTTTTACAAAGACTTACATTGAGGTAGTTTTGTTCCCACCTTGGTCCTCAAACACAAGCTTGCCATAATTGTCCTTGTTTACTGCAACACATACAAGCACCACCATCACAGGAAGGCCTGTCAATCAAAGAAAATGTTTTACAATCATTAACATTTAAAGAATCTCGAGCAGAATGTATCATATTAAGAAGGATAGAGAACAACGGGCTCCTGGAGCTGAGCATTGCCAGTGTCGGAGAACGTGCATCTTTTCCTTTCAATTTCAATTTGGGAGGAACAATGTTAGTTGCAGAAACACGCACCCCTGACAATTTTTTTTAAACAAAGAGGAATACATTTTAAACAGTTGTGGATTACAACCCAAGTCTCGTTTTGTGATAATATTGGACCAGGCACACCGCTCAGATGATCGTTCTGAAATCTTGCTTGAGAAAGACTGATCGTAAAGATGCTACATCAGTCTGAAGGACAGACCTATCTTTCCCCAAAAGAAAGGCACCTACAGAGCATATTAACTTCCATTATATTGTCTTTTTGACAATGAAGTGCCAGTTTATTACATTCCAGATTTTACCATAATCCAGTAACCTCTCCTCAGTAAAGTATCTCCCCATCAATGAGGTATGGACCATGCACACAAGTTAGTGATACAGAAAACTATGGGAGACAATGTAATTTCTAAATTATATGGAAGTTTATTAAAGGGCTAAGTGTGCAATTTAAATAGGTCAGGCAGTCAGTCTGTGTTAATGGTTCTAGGAAACGATTGTGAATACAAGCTTATTTTTAGTTTCTAGATTCTAGTTTCTAAATTCACCCATAAATATTTAAGTAGGATATCTATCAATTATTTAAGTAACACTTATCTTAACTCCCCTAAAGAAGACTACAAAATTTGTGCAATAACTGTTTCTATTAGAAAGAAAAATGATCATATCCAACCTCTAATAGTCATTCTTTTACCACTAGAGACATGGAAGTGAGTTCAGCAAGTCTAAAAATCCAACACTTTCAATATTTATAGCATTCCTTGAGTCATACTGCACAGAAACAGACCCTTCAGTCCAACCAGTCCATACTAATCATAATCCCAAACTAAACTAGTCCCACCTGCCTGCTCCTACCCATATTCCTCCAAACCTTTTCTATTCGTCTATCTATTCAAATGTCTTTTAAACACTGTAATTGTACCCACATCCATCACTTCTTCGGGAAGTTCATTTGACACGCGAACCACACAATGTGTGAAATATTTGCCTCTCATGTCTTCTTAAAATCTCTCTCCTCACATTAAAAATGTGCCCTCCAGACTTGAAACCCCCCATCCAGGGGAAAGACAACTAGCATTAACTCTATCTACACCTCTCATTATTTTATAAACTTCTTTCAGGTTGCCTTTCAACCTCATATGCTCCAGTGAAAAGACGTCCCAGTTTCTTTATAACTGAAACCTTCCATACCCAGCAACATCCTGGTAAACCTCTCTGAACCCTCTCCAGCTTAATAATATCCTTCCTATAACTGGGTGACCAGAACTGGAAACAGGATTCCAGAAGGGGCCTCACCAGTGTCCTATACAACCTCAACAATAACTTCCCAACTCCTACACTCAAAGGACTGAGCAATGAAGGCAAGTGTGTCAAACTCCTTTTTAACAACCCTGTCTATATGTGATGCAAACTTCAAAGAATTATGTACCTGTACCCCGAGGTCCCTCTGTTCTACAACACAGCCCAAGGCTCTATCGTTAACTGTATAAACCTTACCCTTGCTTGTTGTACCAAAATGCAATACCTCGATTTATCCGAGCCGAACTCCATGTGCCACTTCTTAGCCCATTGACCCATTTGATCCCTTTGTAATCTCAGAAAGCTTTCTTCACTGTTGACGATGCCACCAATTTTGGTGTCTTCCGTAAACTTACTAACCGTGCCTTCTATATTCTCATCCAAATCATTTATATAAATGTCAAACAAAAGAGGACCCAGAACTGATCTCTGTGGAACACCGCTGGTCACAGGCCTCCAGTCCGAAAAGCAACCCTCCACTATTACACTGTCTCCTGCTGTTAAGCCAATTGCGTATCCAATTGGCAAGTTCACCCTGAATCCCATGTGATCTGTCTTTACTAACTAGTCTACCATGCAGAACCTTGTCAAAGGCTTTACTAAAATCCAAATAAACAATGTCAACTGCTCTGCCATTATCAATCTTTTTGGTAACTTCCTCAAAAAACTGAATCAAACTTGTGAAACACGGTTTCCTTGCACAAAACCATGCTGATGATCCCTAATCAATTTTTGCCTCTGTAACTGTCCATAAATCCTATCTTTTATAATCACCTCCAACAATTTACCCACAACCAAAGTCAGACTCACAGGACTATAGTTCCCCGGTTTCTCCTTACAACCTTTCTTAAACAAAGGTATAACATTAGCCACCCTCCAGTCATCAGGCACCTCATCCACAGTTATAGATAATGCAAATATTTCTGCATAGGTCTCACAATTCGCTCCCTTACTTCCCACAATATACCGGGTCCCAGAGATTTATCCATCTTTATATTCTTTAAGACTTCTCGAACCTCCTCTTCTGTAATGTGAACTGTTCTTAAAACATCAAAATTTATTTCTCTGCATTCTCTAGACTCCATTTCTTTCTCCATGGTAAGAACTGACATGAAATATTCATTTAGTATCTCTCCCATCACCTGAGATTCAACACAAAGACAACCTCCTTTAAGAGACCCTACCCTCTCTCTCGTTACCCTCTTGATTTTAATGTATTTATATCATTTCTTTGGATTATCCCTAACCTTATCTGCCAATGCTATCTCGTATCCCCTCTTTGCCTTCCTGATTTCTTTCTTCAGAAAGCCCCTACACTCTTTATATTGATTAAAAGATTCGGTTGAACCAAGTTGTCTATATCGAAAATAAGATCCTTTTTTATTCTTGACTGGAACCTCAATATCTTTATTCCACCATTGTTCCTTAATCCTACCAGCCTTACCCTTCACTCTAACAGGAACAAAATGCCTCTGAACTCTTGTCATCGCACTTTTGAAAGCCTCCCACTTGTCAGAGGTCCTTTTACCTGCAAACAGTCTACTCCGATCAACTTTTGAAAGTTCTTGTCTCATACCTTTAATGTTTAGGTTACTCCAGTTGTAAACTTTAACTTTTATGGAAGGCTTATCCTCTTTCACAACCATTTTGAATCTAATAGAATTATATGATCTCTAGACCCAAAGTGTTTCCCCACTTTTATTTCAGTCACGTGCCCTGCCTTATTGCCCAGAAGGAGGTCTAGTTTTGCTCCTTTTCGAGTAGAAGCATCCACATTTTGGGAAAAAAAAAATTCTTGAACACATTTGACAAATTTGTCACCATCCAAACCTTTAACACTATGGTAGCCCCAGTCAATGTTTGGAAAATTAAAATCCTCCATTATTGCAACCTTATTATGCTTAAACATATCTGAGATCTCCCTACATATTTGTTTCTCAGTTTCTCTCTTACTGTTGGAGGACCTATAATACAATCCCAGCAAAGTGATCTTTTCTTTCTTATTTGTAATTTCTACCCATATATTTTCACTGAACGATTTTTCAGAAATATCTTCCCGAGTTACGGCAGTAATGTATTCCTTAATCAAAAACACTACCCCGCTTCTCTCTTGCTTCCTTTTCTATCTCCTATAGTATCTAAAAACCGGGAACATTGAGCTGCCAATTTGTCCATCTCTCAGCCAAGTTTCTGTAATAGCTATCATGTCCCAATCCCATGTTCTTAAACGTGCCCTGAGTTCATACCTTACCCATAAGACCCCTTGCATTGAAATAAATGCAATTTAGTTCTTCAGAATTACTACATACTCTGACTCTCTCTTGTCTTTCTTTCCTAATTGATGTGCTCTCCTCACATTCAGAACCTTCTCCATCAATCCTTCCATTTACACTGCTACTTAGAATTCCTCCACTCCCCCTATCTACCAGTAGTCTCCCTTAATGGAATGAGCAAAGCTCCCTATAAAGATATTGGTCCCTTTCCAGTTTCGGTTAGACCCATCCTTTATGAACAGGTCTTTTCTCCCCCAAAAGACATTCCAATTGTCCAAAAACATCAATCCCTGAACAATACACCAGCTCTTCAGCCGTTGATTCATCTCTTTTAAGTTACTGTTCCTTCCCTTGTTTGAGTTTGGCATTGGGATTAAAGCACAAATTACTACTTTTCAGGTTCTATTTTTTAATCTTCTACCGAATTTCTTAAATTCACTCTATACTGCTTTAATCTTTTAGCATGAGCAAAATAGCAAAGCAGTTGATATCTCTAAAAGGTACATGGAAACAATTCAACTGGAGTTCATTCTGCGTGGACTTTTTGCTGCTTACAGTTTGAGAGAACTAAATGCAATATCTCCAAGTTTTACAGACAACACAAAGGTGTGTGGGAGGGTGAGGAGTGAGGAGGATTCAATGAAGGAACACAGATTTTTATCCGAATGGTGATAGATTGGTTTACCAGACCGATTCCTGGGATGGCAGGACTGACTTCTGGGATCAGTTAGGACTATATTCACTGGAGTTGAGAAGAATGAAGGGATATCTCATAGAAATCTATAAAATCCTAACAGGACTAGACAGGGTAGACGCAGGAAGATGTTCCAGATGCCTGGGGAGTCCAGAACCAGGGGTCACAGTTTAAGGATACGTGGTTGGCCATTTTATGACTGAGACAAGGAGAAATTTCATCAACCAGATGAACCTGTGGAATTTGTTACCACAGAAAGTAATTGAGGCCAAAACATTGAATGTTTTTAAGAAGGAGTTGTAACTAGGTCTCAGGGCTAAAGGAATCCAGGTATGTGGAGAGAAAGCGGGAACAGGGGTACTGAGTTGGATGATCAGCCGTGATGTTATTGAATGGTGGAACAGGCTTAAAGGGCAAAAACATTTTTCATTTTCTGAATATCCTGTCAGAACTCTGTCTCAGTCCTGTTTATGTTAAAAAAAATCCTTCCATTGCCATAACAAGAGAGGGGTTACTGTGAGGATGAATTTCATCTCAATCAAAATGATACCAACATTTTGTTTTATTCATAAATGGGATGAGGGTATGTCTGACTAGGCCAGCATTTATTGCCCATCCCTCACTTCCCGAATAGGTGTAAAGTGGAGGTGTAAAGAAAATCTATATTGAGACAGAGACTGAGAGTGGTGTTAATTTTGATATTGGAATACAATGGACATTGCTTTGTTAAAATGAATAGAAAACATCATTGAACAGATAGAAAACCTCTGAGGAGAGCTGAAGACAGTTGGAAGTTGAGGCCTACGTTAGAAGCAATGACATCTATCGGAGTATGTTTGAAATCTTGCTGAACGAGTTTAGAAGGGTAGGAACTGAAACCAATGATTGAACTGGAAGACAGGTAGGTCTTATGTTTGGGCAGTACCTGGTTCTTATTATGCATTAGGTATCTGATCTTTGAACACTATTTCAAAATGTTAGGGGCAACTAATGTTTAGTGTGTAAAGCACAAAATGGAGTCAATACATCAGTCAACAGGAAGTGAAAGGAAAATTATTTTTACTCACCCCAGCCGATAAAAGCCAGTTTTTGCATGTAGTGTCTAATGTAGGTGTTGAAAACTTTGATCAGCAGCAGGTACAGCTGAAATGCTTCAATTCCCATCCAGGTAAAAGTACACAGCAATGAATAATGTAGAAAAACAGCAATGGTCTTACAGAGACCATCACTGTTCACCATACTGAGCCACAGGTTGGTCAAGAAGTTCACATTCAGAAGAAATATGGCGCCACAGAGGTTCATGTGGATCTTCGTGACATCATCACTTTTAACATTCCTGAACGCAACGTCAAAAGAAAAACAAAATGTTTTACCAACATTGTGCGGGTGGTTAGTTATATATACTTCAGACACCTTTTTGATTAGTGGTATAATATGTGTGTTCTAGCAGAAAACTCTCTTTACAGCCCTGCTTTCATCAGCTTTGGGCAGCACGGTGGCACAGTGCTTAGCACTGCTGCCTCACAGTGCTAGGCACCTGCGCTCAGTTCCACCCTTGGGCAACTGTCTGTGTGGAGTTTGCACGTTCTCCCTGTGTCCGCATGGGTTTCCTATTGGTGCTCTGATTCCCTCCCAATATCCAAAGATGCACAGGTTAGGTGGATTGGCCATGGGAAATACAGGGTTACAGGGATAGGGTGGGGTTGGGCTCGGTCTAGGGGGCTGCTCTTTGGAGGGTCAGAGTGGGCTCAATTGGCTGAATGGCCTGATTCCACATTGTTGGGATTCTAAGCTTTACTCATCTTCAGAGAGTCCTGCTGGTGCGGTTAAATTTTCAATCTCTGGTTATCACGATGGCAAAATTCCTGAAGAAGTGGTATGAATGGCTGAAAAGGAGAGGCAGTTGATTGGGAAAATTCCCACACCACTTTCAGGAAAATGGGAAAGAGATAAGGAGGGTCAAATTTTGCTTTTATCTGAGATTAGATACTTAACAGTACTCAAGCAGACATTCCTTCTTTGGTTTATAATGCAACTGGAAAAGGTAGCAGTGATAAATGGGTTAAAATCCAATTCATTGAGTTCCTATCAATTCTTGATCTCCCTTTCTGTAAGTCGAGGCAAGACCCATAAAATACGTTCATCCATGGCTGGATAAGTTGTTGTAAGCAAATGGAACTGATGGATGGCCTGGGACGGTAACAAGAGGGAATTTGTGCACAGCAAGATTGTCCTGGATTCTCAAGAATTGAAGTATTTCGGCTATATCTGCAGTACATGTCTCTGATTCAAAACACTCAACTACGAGACTTTGAGCTGGAGTGCAGGTCGGAAACTCTCCTAAACTGTCAACAGTTTTGGTCTCCTTACTTGACTAAGGATGTACTGGCCCTGGAGGGGGTGCAGAGGAGGTTCACTAGGTTATTTCCAGAATTGAGAGGGGTGGCTTATGGGGAGAGATTGAGTGGACTGGGACTATACTCATTGGAATTTAGAAGAATGAGGGGTGACCTTATAGAAACATAAAATTATGAAGCGAATAGATAAGATAGAAGCAGGGAGGTTGTTTCCACTGGAACTAGGTGGCATAGCCTCCAAATAAGGGGGAGCAGATTTAGTGACTGAGTTAAGGAAGAATTTGTTAACCCAAATGGTTGTGAATCTGTGGAATTCCCTGCCCAGTGAAGCTGTTAAGGTTACCGCATTGAGTGTTTTTAAGGCAAAGATAGATAAGAGGAGCTGAGTCCGTGAAAGGATCAGCCATGATCTTATTGAATGGTGGAGTAGGCTTGATGGGCCCAGATGGTCTAGTCCTGCTCTTATTCCTTATGTTAAGGGAACGGGTAGAATTTCTTGATGGCTTTCTTCAGAGTTTAGTCACAACCCGAGGGAAAGCAGAATTGTAGAAAAAGGACTGTGAGTTAACAGGTAAAGGGGAAACCGAAGGGTAGATAGAGGAGGTTCTGCAGATACTGGTTTTGTCCAACATGTACAATATGCTTGCTGCATGTCAGGATAAAGATGCAGAGTGTGGGTGAAGGACCTCAAAAGTAGTCAGCTCAGGATCCTCCCAGTGCCGCGTCCTAGTAAGCGTAAGAACGGAAGGAATGATCGATACTTGGCTGGAAAACTGTGTAAGGCGGAGGGCAATGGATTTCTGAGAAGCAGTTCTGTGGTGTTTGGATTACACCTCAACAGGTCGAGGATTGATATCCTGGCAGGGAGGTCTGCTAGAGCTGTCAGGGTGGGTTAAAACTAGCTTGTCAATGGGATAGAAACCTAGGGGGTAACTCAAATCGGAAGAAAGTACAGTTTGTAACAGGAAGTAGAAAAGGTTCTCGGGAGATGAGGTTCTAATGTAAAATACATTTACGATTGTGAACTTGTTTTTATAATAAAGTATCAACCATGCCACCTCTATGCCCTCAGGAGTGTTTCTTTTCTGTTCCACTTCCATTAGCTGCATTGCGAAGAGCAGCTCAAGGCTGGCAGGCCATTTGACCTGGGCTTTAAAAATGGCACAGCGCCAGGAATCCCAGAAGATCCCAGCACTTCCGTCATTGATGATAAGGAAGATAATGTGAGTGGGAAACCTCAGAGATGTGGTTCATAGCTGTGGAGTACAGCATTAAAAAACTCACCAAAGTTCCCTGAGAGAAACCTTCATGCAAGTCCAGGAAATTGTCACATAGAATCATAGAGTCATACAGCACAGAAACAGACCCTTAGGTCCAACTTGTTCAAGCTGACCAAACTTTCCAAACTAAACCAGTCCCATTTGCCTGCGTTTGGCCCATATTCCTCTAAATCTTTCCTATTCACGTATCTGTCCAAATGTCTTTCAAATGTTGTGACTCTCCCTGATCTGCCACTTCATCTGGCAGTTCATTCAACATATGAGCCACCATCTGCGTGAAAACATTGCCCCTCATGTTCCTTTTAAAGATTTCTACCGTGAGATATTTATTATGATTCTCCTTTACCAACTCATCCACAAGCGCTCTATGTTTACTACACCACATTTCCATTCATCCTTTCATAACTGTTGACTAACTCACTCACAAGTGCTCTACGTTTCCCGTACCACATTTCCGCTCATTTGTTTTTGTGGTACATTTTACTTGCAGAAGATAAACTAAATTAAACATCCTTTCCAACCCATTACTGCTTATTGGCCCCATGCTGCAAGCAGTGTTTAGACCTGTTTCTGTATCAAAGGACACCTCTGAATAAGTGTTAATACCGTAACCTACTCAGAACAATGCCATCCCCAACGTCGTGTCTCCATAACTCACTCGAAACTATGGAAAGATTATAATATTAATTAGCCCTTAGCAACCATCTCTTGGGACCTGAATAGGTTGCAGAACATCAAACAATTTCCTCCACTCGTATGTACTTTTTAAATACATGTTAAATGGGGCCACTACCCCTTTTAAGACACTTGCTATCAAAACAGTGCTTCCGTGAAACTGCGTGAATGAATGTGTAAGAGCTGTCAAAACTGGCAATAGTAACTGAAATCTCATGACTCAGCTGCTGGAGATTAAATTAATATCCTCTATACCTTTATTTAGTACACGTACAATTTCTCACTTATTTAGATCATATAGGTCTCGCAGTTTTACTAACATGACTAACTCTAACTCCTCTTAATTATGCAAGCTCAGACCAGACAGACATTTTAATCCCATCAGGACTTACAGCCAACACTTAGCAAGTGCTTAAACCATCTCCTGCTTCCCCAGGACAGATGTCACGCAAACTTGTGTACAATAGATACAATGTTGTGACACCATAATGCTAAAACATTAATATATCTAAGAACTGTGTACAAAGAGGCTACTGTAAAACTGTACTTTGGATTCCATCACCACCTTGAACTGTGTCGCTGCAGCTGCTCAATAAAGAGGCTATTTTTACCACTTACCAATCTCGTTCGTAATTGAACAGAATCCCACACTACTCTCGCCTTAAAAATTTCGCCCCTAGTTTTGGACTCCCCCACCGTAGGGAAAAGACCTTTGCTATTCACCTCATATATGCTCGTCATGATTTTATAAACCGCTATAACGTCACCCCCTCAACCTCGTGCACTCCAGTAAAAAAAATCCCAGCCTATCCATCCTCTTCCTTATAACCCAAACTCTCCAGTTCTACCAACATCCCTGGTAAATCTGTTCTGAACCCTCTCCAGTTTAATAATATCCTTCCCGTAACAGGGTGACCAGAACTGCACACATTACTCGAGACGAGGTCTCACCAACATCCCATGCAACCTCAACATGATGTCAATGGTCTGAGCCATGAAGTCAAGCGTGCTAAATGCCTTCTCATCCATCCTGTCTACCTATGATGCAACTTTCAAAGAACCATGTACTTAAACCCCTCAGTCTCTCTGTTCTACAACAATACCCAGGGCCTTACCATTAACTGTATAAGTCCTGCCCTTGTTTGCTTGCCAAAATGCACTACCTCACATTTATCCAAAATAAACTCCATCCGTCATTCCTCAGCCTAATGACCCCAGTGATCAAGATCCCTTTTAATCTTAGATAATCTTCTTCAATGTCTACAATACCACCAACTTTGGTTTCATCTGCAAACTTACTAACCATGTCTTCTAAATTCTCATCCAAATTGGTTATTTCAATGACAAACAACAGTGGACTCAGCACTGATCCCTGCTGAACATCACTGGTCACAGGCCTCCAGTCTGAATAACAACCCTGTACCACCACCCTCTGTCTCCTACCATCAAGCCAATTTTGTATCTAATTAACACTTAGACAATGTCTGGTGAAATTGAGGCCAATGTTTCAAGGTCGATGACCTTTCATCGCAACAGGAAAAAGTTTGAGATACAGTAGGCTTTGAGTGAGTGCAGAGGCAAACATGTACATGAGGGAGGAGAACTGGAGGGTAGGTCAGTGTTAGAGGAAAGGTAACAGAAAGAAGATTCAAAGGCAATGATGGTTCATGGTAAAGGGAATGTTCATGGGACAAATACAATAACATTAGGTGTACTACAAGTGATGTAAGTGAGAAAAGGAGAGTAGCACTAACTGCTGCCTTTCAAAGCCAGAAAAAGGATGAAGTATTGATCTGAAATTGCTGAACTCAATTCTGATTGTAAAAAACTATATAGTGCCTAATTAAAACCTGAGTTGCTTCATCAAGCTCACATTCCATTGGAACAGGGTCAGCATCTGAAGATAGAGAGGTCAGAGTGGGTGTGGGCTGGAGAATGAAGATAACAAGAGACTGGAATTTCAGGACCATAATCTTCACTAATTGACATTTTTCTTCAAATCAGAGCAAAAATATTGCATATGATTTATGCACTAGGACAACATGCATCTCAGAGCTCTGCAACCTCACACGGTTTAGATAAGATATGTTTTTAATTCTTTCTGCCAAAATGGACAATTTCATCCTTTCCCACAATGTACACCATTCAGCAGATGTTTGATTACTCACTTCGTCTATTTATATCCCTTTGTTTGCTCCTTGTGTCCTCTTTACAACTCACTTTCCTAACTATCTTCATGCTATCAACAAATCTAACAAATTTACCTTTGATCCCTTCATTCAAACCACTTATATAAATTATAGAGTTGAGGCCCTGGTCTTCAGCTGAGGCTTGTTCTAGCAAGCCTACCCTTTAAACCATACTGCATTTTCCCTGTTGTGAATCTGAAGCTGCGTCACTTGCCTAACAGGACTGCATCCTCCCTTACTAAAACAAAATTGCCACAGTTTTTCTATCAGTCCTGCAACAACTCTGTTCCATCCACTGCCTCACCTTAGCATCAACCCCTTCCTCCTTAAGGACCAATGATTCCTTCCATCATCCCTGATGATACAGTATCATCCTACTATTAAAAATAAACTGTTGTCTATAGTTCCTGGGCTTTTAATTTGCACCAATGAGAAAAAGTTACAAGGATAAAGGACAAGATAGATTTAGTGATTACATGCCATCTATTACTTCCTATTGCCTCATGCAGACAGACCCAACATTCCATTTATTTTAATGATACATAGGTCAACAAGGTGAAATGTCATGTGAGGGATTGGCCTGGGAAACATGGAAAATGATACATGATCCAAAGCCATTGGAATTATTGGAATACAGTCCCATTGGCGATAATCCGAACAGATGTGAGGCTCACCTGAATACACAGTAAATGAATATTGTGACGGCTGAGAAGATGGCAGAAATACCACAACCAATCTGTGTGATGTAGGTCAATGAAATCACAATTTTTTCATCCAAAGTGTTGTTGGCAAAACGGAAGTCCTTTGGGAAATAAAGGCATGGACCACAATGAGTAATGGTTACATCCTGTCTCACCCAGAATAAATGGTCTGTCTCAGGTGCCAGTTCAAAACACTTGACCAGTAGGAGCAGCTCAACTATGTGTAACTGTACATTGAAAGAAACTTTTTTAGTATGTGTAGAGTCTTGGTGAAGCTGTATTTGAAACATTAGGTTAGAAATTGAGTCATTCTGCAGGTCCTACTCTGGGGTAATTCCACAGAGGAACATGGCAGAACCTGAATTCAAAAGCTACCAAATGTTAAACTGGGGCAAGTAATTCTGATACATTTGACCAGCCCACTTTCAACCAACCTACAGCTTTTGGATATATTTGTGGGCAATAAAATGGTGATCTAGCAATCTCATCAGGCATGCCTCCTAATCACAGAGGTTCACAGCAGGTTTAAATTCTGTTTCAGCTCCAACATATAACTGGATGCCTGAAGATTATTGCAAGTGGTACCACATTTTTGTGAGGTTTAGCATCAGTAAACTTTGCCTCTTTCTGACTTTGGCTGGGAAAACCTCTGGCTTTTTTTTTCAAAGCAGCAGGTCCAGTTGTGAGGCCTTGATGTCTACGCCAGATGAGCTGCTCTGCTATAGGTGCAGATGCAGGCTCCAATATTTACATGGCCCCATGTTCAGGATGAGGAGTAAACCTGGTTAAAGCAATGGAGAGAAGTTGCATTGCATTTCTCTTCTCGTGGCATAACTGCATAGAAGAACTTCCTCTCAGCCTTCTGCAATTACAGCTGGTTCATCATCAAAATCCATCGATGAAATAGAGAGACTTGAAAGCTGATTAGCTGGGATAAGTTCAGTCTTTGGGCTCTGAGTAGGAATATTCAGAAATCTCAACATATTTTCATTGAAACTTCGGCAAAGCAGTAGGCTGAGAAGATTTGGAAGGAAGGATGTAACGTCTGTAGAAGATGACAATGCTAAATTAAGGTAATATTTTGAGGGGATTCAGGGGAAAGAGTGAGATGCCTACTGACAATGACAGACACACTACAATCTTTCATACAAAGAATATGAGTCTAAAACTTACCAGTAACACAGAAAAGTAGGACAGATGGTCACACTGACATAAGGTATGGCTATCCTGAACTATTGTTTTACAACCTGTAGTATCCCAATGACCTGTTGAGTTGTCTGTAACACAAGTTATGGTCTAAAAATTAGAGTGAATCAGTTTTCTAATATTAACTACAATAGTTTGACTCGTCTTTTGCTTACCATCTTCATCTTCAGACCAGAAGACACAGTGTTGAGAGATGTTATTCTGAAAATTAAAAATAAATTTACATGTTTGGTTTGGTTAGTTGGTGCTTTACAATAAAGCTGCTGTATTGCCTATTATGCTACAGGTATGCCACAAACAGACACCAGTGTCTGTAGATTACAATGCTTAATCTAAAATTGAATTAGACTGTGATTGCATCTCACACTGGGATCAATAACAACTAAACTGGGTCTTTCCATACCCAGGCACAAATGCAGAGTCTTGGTCCTTCGATTAGGTATGGTTTAATATTCTACCTTCCCCAGTAACAAGGGAACCTTTGTCATACGATTCAAATGATTGAAAGTGAATTTTGATGGTCCTCAGGAAATTGGGAGACTTTTTTAATATGTTGCTTTTATAAGTTTGGGGTTCTATGTGGAGCATTTAAAGTGGAATTAAAGTGACTACTCGGGTGGCCTTATTTCTTTTGGTGGATTCTTGTTGCACACCTAAAAGTGGTTCACATCAATGCGCAAGCAGCAGTATGTCTGCATCCTCAGTGATGTCCTTCAGTGGCTATCAATGCAGCACTTGAGCTGTGCAGGAGGTAAACCAGGAGGAGATCCAGAAGAACACTGTTGATAGCCTGGAAGGTGTTTATTGACATACCATTGAAGTAGTTACCAACATGAAGGTGAGTGAATGGGACGGCCCTAGACAACAGATGCAGATATTGCAATTTGGTGATTAATGTGCTAATTAACACTCTCATACAGGCTCGGAAAGAGAGCTCCTGTGGTGCAGTGATCTAACCCCACCTCAGGGCCAGAAGGACACAGTTCAAGTCCCACCTGCTCCAGGCATATGTCATAACATCTTGGAATAAGTCGGTGAGGAAAAATACCTACAGGGTGGATAAGCTCCCAGCCCAAGTTGGCCCAGGCTAAAAAAATTAATATTTAAGCAAGTCAACATATGTGGTCATGTAAAAAAGGGACTGTGCACTAAAAGGAATTAGCCACAACAAATGGAACAATGCTCACATTTGTGTGATGTGAACACTATTTTAATACTTGGTCTGTGCTACTAAAAGCCAATCTACAACTTTCAAAAAGTAGGAGTGCTCCAGCCAGACAAGACACGGGAACTGGTTATAGAAAAGAGTTTGCGAATGAGGAATGCATTTTGATGTAATCGGACAGAGGGGATATACAAAGTTTCTCACATGCTCAGAAACCACTTGAGCCTTATATAATTGACACAACTTGTGAAAAGATCAATCAATAGCTGACGTGAGTAGCTGATGATCCATTTAATTAGCTCTGGTGTGGGGTCTTTTCTGAGGCTGTCTGTCTTTAAAAGACAGCGACAGAGTTTTGTTTCAAAATGGCAGTACTGATGTGATATCTACTTGATACACTGATTGGTATACACTGCAAAGTCCAGCAGATACTTGTAGGCAAAAACAAAAAAAAACAATATCTCCAAAACAATAAGGAATAAGATGCAGAACTTTGAAGCGTAAATTGGTTGGATAGGATAAGCAAAGAACAAAGAACATCACTTTATACTTTACACAAGGTGTTCAGTTCTGAACCATTTAAAATTGAACAAAACAATATGTAGAAAACAGAAAGGGTTTCTTTAATGTCTGTTAGGGGAGCAAAACAATGAAATTCAATCAATATAAAGGTCTCTTCTCACTCCTGAAAGTTCTTGGGAATTACTGAAGATTTTCTTACCAGCATGTTTAACTTGTGATTAATTGTAAGATTCACATATTCAGTGAGGTTATGAATACTTGTGTTTCCTACAGCGACTTCGATCACTTTGTCGTTTAAGATCGTTCTATTATTTTCATCCTGTTGAGAAATAAAGCCATGAGAACTGTCAGCAATGTACAGCGCTGAAGGACATGACATTAAGCATTTTTAGCAGCTCAAGCATAAGTAATTAGGGACAAACATCTTTCACAAGTCTGGTGTACTTCTGTATGAGGTGGAATAGGCACTAATTAGGCTGGAATCACAGCTTTTCAGTTTTGTGTGGGAGTTCCTTAATAGTCTAATAGGAGGGATCCTGCTCTTCTGGTCCAACACAAAGTAGTAACAAAGGTCTTTCATGGATGAGGGAATGAGATGAAGTGACGGAGACTCTGAAACACAGGACAGTTCATATCCCATGAGATAACAAGGTGTAGAGCTGGATGAACACAGCAGGCCAAGCAGCATCAGAGGAGCAAGAAAGCTGATGTTTCGGGTCGAGACCTTTCTTCAGAAATGTGGAAGGGGAAGGGGATTCTGAAATAAATAGGGAGAGAGGGGGATGTGGATAGAAAATGGATAAAGGAGGAGATAGGTGGAGAGGAGACAGACAGGTCAAAGAGGCGGGGTTGGCTCCAGTAAAGGTGAGTGTAGGTGTGGAGTTAGGCGGGGATAGGTCAGTCCAGGAAGGACGGACAGGGCAAGGGGGCGGGATGAGGCTTGTAGGTAGGAGATGGGGGTGGGGCTTGAGGTGGGAGGAGGGGATAGGTGGGAGGAAGGACAGGTTAGGGAGGCAGGGACAAGCTGGGCTGGTTTTGGGATGTGGTCGGGGCAGGGGAGATTTTGAAGCTTGTGAAATCCACATTGATACCATTGGGCTGCAGGGTTCCCAAGCGAAATATGAGGTGCTGTTCCTGCAACCTTCGGGTGGCATTGTTGTGGCACTGCAGGAGGCCCAGGATGGACATGTCGTCTGAGGAATGGGAGGGGGAGTTGAAATGGTTCGTGACTGGGAGGTGCAGTTGTTTGTTGCGAATGGCTGTTTGGGTTGTTGTGTCAACTCCACTTTTCTGTCTGACCCCCATAACCTTGACTCCCTTGTGGATTGGAATTCTATCCAAAGCTGCCTTGAACAAAATCAATGGCTTAGCTCCCTGTGGTTTCTCAACCCACCCAACCTTTCCTCAGGCGACAGTCTCTCTATACCAAGAATGAACCTAGTGAACCTTCTCTGCACTGCCTCCAATGCTACAATATCTTTTCTTAGAAAAAGGGCCCAAAGCTGTTCACAGTATTCCAACTGTGGCCTCACTAGTACCTTGTATAGTTTCAGCAAAACCACCCTACTTATATATCTCATTCCCTTTGTAATAAAGACCAACATTCCATATGCCTTCCCTATGAACTTGGATGCTAGGTTTTCATGAATTGTGGATGAGGACTCCCAAATCCCTCTGTTCCGTAGCTTTCTGCAGTCTTCCTCCATTTAAATGATAATATAATAAACAAGTTGGAGCAGGTTACATCAATGTGGAAGGTTGTAAGGGCTGGAGGATGTTACAGTAGTAGGAAGGTTTGTAAAGACCGGACGAAGTTGCAGAAATATGGAGGGCTGGAATGGACTGGAAGGAATTATAGAGGGAGGGAGTTTGACTTTAAAATCATAACGACGTTGCATTATTTTCATTAATGATCAGAATGAAAGTGTTAAGTTAGGGGTCACCTTCAATATCTTTTCGTAATACATTATCATATATGGTCTTCGACCTGCTCACTCCTCACCACTGAAATAAGGATTCATCACAGTACCTCCTACTCTCATTCATTTGCTACCAGCTTTCAAACATACAGACTACTTCTCTTGTTCCTAAACGTGAATAAAAGGGGTTAAGTTTAGGGTTTGATGGCAATTACTTTGCCCTGCTAATTGTCAGTCATTAATGTTGACTTTGTCAAAAATCCCACAAAACTTGTTATAGTTCAACAGGTTAGACTATAACCTGGTGTCTTGTGATTTTTGACCTTGTTCAACCCAGTCCAACACTGCCTACTCCACATCAATATTGACCTTGTCCGCAAAGGAGATTGCAAAAATCAGTTCAGAAAAATATGTGGGCTGGTAGTGGCCTGTTCCCTACTTCCCTGTTGATTGAATGTGCCCTTCCTTATGTTACGGAAGCTCCTTATTTTCTCCTTTTCGAACTGAAATGACGTGAAGTGAGGAAAAGAAGAAGTGCATTTTATTCCATCACTTTACATATTTATCCAGACGTCAGTGTAGAAATTGAAGCATTTTACCTCAAACAACGTTGTATCACTGAATAATGTAAAAGAGATGCTCAAAAAATCATTCTGCTGCTCCATTGATTTCCAGGACAATTCCTCTGGGAGCATGACCTCAACGTCAACATTTTCTGCATGAGCGGTTTTTTCACCAACCTACACAACAGAATGAATAACCACTTCACGTTTCGACAGGTCAATCGTAATTTATGGACAGTGTCCATTTGGAATGGTGCATGCATGAAAAGTCAGTCAGCAAAACACTAAAATAAAATCATTTTTAATCAAAGTTACTTGTCGAACAATATAACCTTTTGGTGAGATAGTGTATCCTTTTGGACCGGTCCAGGTATGCCTTTGGGAGAAATCAGGTGCCCTTTTGGAAAGGTTAATTGTCCACAAAATTATTTGAAGTAGATAAAAATGATCATGAAACATTTGTGCAAACATTGGAACCGTCAAACTATCAAGTGAACTGTCAACCTGTCAATGGAACTCGCAAGCTGTCAAGGCATTTAACTCTCCTGCCCTTTACGTTTTTGAAAACTGCCTGCATGTGCAAGAAAATGGCATTTTCAATCCATTGAAGAAGGAAGCTGTGCTGTTTCTAGTTTTGGGGATAGAGAGATCAGAATAAAATAAAACAAAGTGTCATAGGACAATTGTAAGGCTCATAGCATTGTTAAAATAAACAAAATAAGTTTAGAGAGCACAGAGGAAATCTGAGAAAGGGAATAAGAGGGGCAAAGAACAAGAATGAGAATAAATTAACAGCTGATACATAAGTAAGGAAATGGAAATTGAAGGAAGGGTGGGGCTGATTAGGGAACGAAAAGGAAATTTTCCTTTTACCAACAGTAGCCCTGTTAATGAACTATAAATGAATGCTTTGCATATGTCTTCACTAGAGGAACGGATGCTGCTAATGTAGCAGTAAAAGAGGAGACAGTGGTGATAATGAATAGAATAGAAGCAAAGAGGAATTACTTAAATAGGCTTGGAAAAAAATTCAAGGAAGAAATCTCATCTCGTCCATGGGTTTTCATCCTCGACATTTTCTAATCAAATTGTCCAGATATGTTATTACATACCTCTGCAACAAGCAGGACTTGAACCCATGCCTCCTAGCTCAGGTATAGGGACGCAACTGCTACAACACACAAGCACCTCCATAGGGGGTCTCCATTCAATGTTACTGACAGAAGTAAGGATGAAGATTGCACTGGGGGTATTTGTGCAGGTCACAGAGTAATAGTGTCATACAGAAACAGACACTTTGGTCCAACCAGTCCATTCGAACCATAAAGCCAACTAAACTTGTCCCAGCTACCTGCGCTTAGCCCATATCCCTCTAAACTGTTCCTATTCATGTACTTATCCAAATTTCTTTTAAATATTGTAACTGTACCCACATCCATCACTTCCTCTGGAAGTTCATTCCAAACATGAACCACTTTCTGCAGAAAAACGCTACCCCTCATGTCCTTTTTAAATTTTTCATCTCTCACTTTAACAATATGCCCCTTGTCTTGAAATCCCCCATCCTAGGGAAAAGATACCCACAAATTCACCTACCTCTACCTCTCATGATTTTAAAAATCTCTATAAGGTCACCCCTCAACCTCTTACATTCCAGTGAAAAAGTCCCAGCCTATCCAGACTCTCTGTATAACTCAAACCTTCCATACCAAGCAACATCCTGGTAAATCTCTTCTGAACCCTCTCCATGCTTGATATTGCTTTGTATTCTATTTTAGCTGAACTCAGTAAATCCATTCAATGTATCAGTTAAAGATAAAGTTTCCAGATCGACCACAAATTCAAATAAACTTCTGTTTCTTTTGGCCCTTTTGTAGGTAACATGACTTAAAGATAAAGAGAAAGTGTGGGAAAATCTCAACATGACTGGCAGCTTCTGTCATGTGAGAAACAGGGGCAGCCTGGTGGCTCAGCAGTTAGCATTGCTGCCTCCCAGCACCAAGGACCTGGGTTTGATTCCACCTTCGGGCGACTATCTGTGTGGAGTTTGCACATTTTCCTTATACTTCTGTGGGTTTCCCCTGGGTGCTCTGGTTTCCTCTCCAGTCCAAAAATGTGCAGGCTAGGTGGATTAGCCATGCGAAATGCAGGGTGACAGTGCTAGGGTAGGGTGGGTCAGGGTTAGGGTCTGTTTGGGATGCGCTTTGGTGGGTAGACATCAACCCATTGGGCTAAATGGCCTACTTCCACACTGTAGGGATTCTATGATGCTTAACATTCTCTTTCAGCGCTCCAAAGAAGAGTCACACTGCACTCAAAAGATTGACACTGTTTCTTTCTCCATAAATGCTGCCAGACTTGCTGGGTTTCTCCAGCACATTCTGTTTGTCTTTCAGATTTCTAGCACCTGCAGGTATCGGGGTTCTCATTGTTTAGGGATGGATGGTTGATATCTGAGTTTGCACTATCCATTTAATCATGTGTCACAATGGACCTAATCACATTTTCCTGCCTCCTTTTTTTTATATAAATCATGTAATCTTATCATGGTATTAGTGTGTACTAAATTTTGGTTTCATCTTTAATCTATTACCCTACCCAATTTCCAGAGCCAGCCTGTATTACTGGTCACCAATGGATGTAATCAGAAGCCTAAAAACACGAAGAGTGCGTTTATTACCAAGCATGTGAGGTAACTCACAAACCAAGACAGAAATTTCTGGAGAAAGTCAGCAGGCCTGGCAACATCTGTGGAAGGCAGAAGTAATGTTTCAACTCCACTGACTCTTCATCGGAATTCAGTTTCTGTTTTTGTTTCCTGATCTCCAGTACCCACAGTTGTTTTATTTTAAGGTGAGGTTTAGTATATTAGAGATGAATATTTAATCGAAATCTCATTCATTTCCTTTTATGTTCTTTAATGTATGTTAAATTTTAAAAACATATTGAGATGAAAATCTAGCCTCAAATATGAAACTTGAAATGTATATACAATATATGGGATACCACATCAGGTCTGCTCTTACAGGGCAAACATTTCTTTACACATTGAATATTCAGGTGAGAGATCTTACATTGGTTGTATCTTTAGTTGCAGCTTTGCTAGGCACAGAGTGAGTGAAAGTTACTTACCCATGAAGAATTGGCAACTAGGGTTATTCTTTTAAAGTTTGAGTTCGTGATTTTTCTACAATAGGCTTTATATTTGGGGTATATTTGTGTGATGCTGTCTTTGACGGAAGTTTCACAATTAGCTGTTGCTTTTAAGCATTTCCTTTGTAATCTGTAACAAGAGATTTTGAAATACACAAAATGAGGTATGTAGATGGTAAAGTAATAGCTTATAAGTTAATTAAAGTTTTTAGATGCTGGGGTGCAGCCTTGTGGATCCAGCGGGACACAGTCTTGGGAGAAGAGATTGATGGTGAACTCCAGCTGGGACATTCTAAGGTTATGAGGTTGTTTCTTAATAATTATTGCAGGCCAAAGAAGATGCAAGAAAGCTTTCAGGCTGAATAGGAGCTGCATTTGAGGGTAATCAGAGGTGAGATGCTTGGGGGAGAATATCTCTTCTTTGCGAGGAAAGGCAGAGTTTAAAGGATGTTTGTAATACCAATTGCCACTGACCAAAGGGGCTGCTGAGCAACTTGAGGGGTCTATCTACATTGTGTCTGTCACTGTATGTGCAGGTGGTGGTATGTTTTCCTCTGGCCTGCCATAATGGCCTGAACTTCACTGCACTTGAACCCAGTTAATATCCCCAAGAGGGCTCATCCCTGATGAGACCTGACGTAGCAACTTGGCACATTCTGTTCCTTCTATGTTGTAATCTCAATCTGAAGATCACTCCCACCAGTGCTAACACACAATGGTTCCACACCAACAACACACGCACAAAAATCAACAATGTTCATAATCAGAGCGTTAATGCTAAATTTTTATTATATTGAAATTCCACCATCTGCTAGAGTGAGAGGAGGACCCAGGTTCACAGAACATTACCTCGGTCTCTGGATTAATAGCCCAGCAAATGGCAACACTAGACCACTGCCTGCCCTTAATGATCTGTAT
>NW_025966390.1:31387-45815 GCF_021869965.1 Rhincodon typus
CCTGCTCCTCTGCTGTCTGACCTGCTGTGCTTTCCCAACCTCCCTCCTATTGACTCTGGCTTCCAGCATTTGCAGTCCTTATTGTCTCCAACTTGTGGAACTGGAGTCACATGACAGATTTCTTTCTCAAAAGGGCATTAGTGAACCTGATAGTGTTTTGTAACAAGCAGCAATGGTTTTGTGGTCACCATCAGACTACCTTTTCACTCCAGATTCATTAGTTTAATTTTAATTTCACCAATTTGAGCCCATGACCCTCGACCGTTAGCCTGCGTCTCTGGGTTACCAATTTAGGGATATTATCACCGTACCATCACTTCTCCCTTCACTTAGGGCAAACTGATGGGAGTTTAACCTTGACTGTTATAGCCTCATAAGGTTTCCACATCTGAAATGATGAAAACTATTGCCCTTCCACTGTAACTCTAATTCCAGGCAACGCTGGGCTGTTGCCTGTGCTTTTATCACATGTCTACAGGACAGTAATCTTCATTTATTGGAAGTATCCATTCCTGACTTTTGAACCCACAGAACACAAGTGTAGAAATTGTTGAAACCACAATAAAACTGTAAGAGGTGGCAACCAATAAGAAGGAGGGACATTTCTAAGTATGCACAGATAACGGGCCAGTGAGAGGATGCAATCAGCTGAAGGGAAGTTGCTAACTTCTTTAGGGGCTGTAGGGGAGGGCCATGCTAGTGGGTCACTTCCTGACCCAGAAGAAATGCTCTGAATGGCACTTGTCTTTTATAGCTGATCACTATAGTTTCAACATTGCGAAACTCAACAGGTACCCATTAAATTAAAATCAGACTCCTAATTGGAAATGCTAATGAAGAACCCTGTCTTGCTCAGACAGAACGCTCAGCCATTTTGCTAACTGCTTCTTTAGAAATGCAACTGGATAGGGGTACATATTTCACTGGTTAGGACCAAACCTTAAAGCAGTACCTACGGAGGATTTGGAATGATCTTTTATATTTCTTCATGGAATGTGCCTAGTCCAGCATTTATTGCCCATTCCACACGGGAATGAAACATCAAACACATTGCTGCGAGTCTGGAATCACATGTAAGCTAAACTGGATAAGAGTGGCAGATTTTCTTCCCTAACTGGTGAACCATGCGGCTTTTATAACTGTTGGCAACGGTTACACAGTCTCAATTAGGTTTAAACCCAGATTTGTTCAATTGCATTCAAATGTCACCATCTACCATGATGGGATTTGAATTAACGTCCTCAAAGTGTTCGCTTGGGATTCTGGATTGCTAATTACATTACCACTTTGCCACTGCCTCCCCAAAAAATGTTATTTCACATCAGACAATAATAACAAACATTAGTTTACAAACATTCCAACATCCTCAAATTTATGAAGCTCTCGTTCAATCTTCCCCGCCTTCTTTGTCCTAAGGAGAATAATCCCAGCATTTCCAGATTAATGAAATCCCTCAATTTTAGTATAACTCCAGTCAATCTCCTCTGTACTTTCCCCAAGGCCACGTATCCCAAATACTTAATTATTCATGAACGAAAAAGCCCTGGACAGTTACAAGAGGTAATAACTTCTTACAAGTGGTTGTATAGTAGCCTATCTTCTCAAATACATTCCTCATATAGGCAAGCATTGACAATGCATACTGTTAGCATCAGACAGTGAACAAACATGATCAGCAATCAGATGAAAAACGATGAAATCACTTACTGCTGCACAGAGGAGACCTTTGTTTCTCAGCAGGATGACTGACAGAGTTTTCAAAACACAATTCAGACACCACGCAGTTCAAAGGAAAACTTCTGTACTTCTGTATTTAGTGCATCACCATTGGACCCAAGTGAGAAATGGAGAAATGGCCCCAACCACAAAGAAATGTTAACCAGTTCTAAAGACAGAAATGCAGGTTTTTGACTCCTGAAAATGCTGTTATACAGATATTCCAATCCTCTGAACTGCTCATCACTGACTTCCCTTCCTAGCCTCATGCTAACACCTTGCTTGTCTCAGGTACCAGATCCATGTTTTTCAAACTCGTTATTATAATTTCATTTAAGGAACCTGCCTGATTCCTTTGTTTGTGGAACTTTGCCAGCCTACCTTCAATTCTCCTTCCCTCTCCAAATTTCTTCAACATGCTGTGGCTTCACAAATTCCTGCTTGTTTTACTGATGGATAATCTGTGTATCTGTATCCACAACTCTCTTTGCTGCTCTGCTGCTCCAAGTCTATCAGCATTGAGAAGAATATTCAAATCTCCGTGTTGTTCCTGAATTCACAAACTACCACACACTTCACCACAATGAGCTCACCTTCCCCACTTGCTTCATCAATTCCATTTTGAAACTTCCTCATGTTGTTACAAGTGTTAAGTCTTTACAACATAGTTACATGTTAGACCATTAAAAATAAAATTCAAGGTAAAATAGGGTACTGAAGAGGGACATGTAACCCTGCTCCTGGTTAATTGCAGTGCAGGAGTTCCTCAGGGTAGTGTCCTAGGCCTAACCATCTTCAGCTGCTTCATTAATGATCTTCCTTTCACCATAAGGTCAGAAGTTGGAATGTTCGCTGATAATTGCACAATGTTCAGCACCGTTCATGACTCCTCAGATACTGAAGCAATCCATGTTCAAATATAGCAATACAATGGCTTTTCAGCCTTGGGCTCATAAGTGACAAGTGATTTTTGCAACCACACAAGTGCGAGACCATCTCAGAGATAGTAAGAACTGCCGATGCTGGAGACAGAGATAACACAGTGTGGAGCTGGAGGAAATCTGAAGAAAGGTCCCGACCCAAAACGTCAACTTTCCTGCTCCTCCGATGCTGCCTGCAATGCCAGACCATGACCATTTTGCAACAAGAGGGAATGTAATTATCTCCTGTTGTTGTTCAACAATATTATCGTCGCTGAATCCCACTTTAGCAACAGTGCGAGAGTTATAATTGGCCATAGTTTGAACTAGATTAGTCATATAAGTACAGTTGCTATGAGAGCAGGTCAGAGGTTAGGAGTAATCACCTCCTGTCTCCCCAAAGCCCGTCTACTATCCTCAAGGCAAAAGTCAGGAATGTGATGCGATACTCCCCATGTGCCTGAATGAATGCAGCTTCAACAGCACGAAGGAGACTTGACACCATCCAGGACAAAGCAGCCGAGTTGACTGAGATACCATCCACTACCTTAAGCATTAAGTCCTTCTACTACCAGCATCCAATGGCAGCAGTGTGTTTGTACATCTACAAGATACATTGCACAAATTCACCAAGGCTCCTTCAACGTGTTCCAAATCTGTGACCTATAACATGTGGTGGACAGCATCCGTGGGAGGAACTACCACCTACAGGTTCCCCCCTTTGCAAGTTTCACTTCCTAATAGCCAATGTGGAAATGCTACAGCACACCGAATGCAACAGTTCAAGAAGGCAGCTCACCACCACCTTCTGCAGTTGCACTGACTCGGCCCGCCAGTGACACACACATCCCAGAACGAATAAAAGAAAAAAAAGTTCCACACCTTGGAATTCTGTCACTGTGTTCCTTCACTGTTGCTGGGCCCAAATCTGGAACTCCCTCGTAAACAGTACAGTTTGTGTACCTACCCAATGCGGACTTGCAGTGGTTCAAGAAGGCAGCTCACCACCACCATCCAGGGCAATTAGGAATGAGCAAGAAATGGTGGCCTTGCGGTCAACATCCACATTCTGTGAAACTAAACAAAAATCTTCGGCTGTGGTAGTTTGGTGAAGGAAAATTCCGGACCTCACGAGGAAAGGCGTTTACGCCAAAGTTTGTTCAGAGGTTTGAAGTTCTGAATCCTGTAGTTAATAAACTTTTGGCTTTATACTCTGACACAACAGGCCTGTAATTAGCATTGGAAAGAAATAAGTGACTGTAGTAAATTACTGACACATACCTCGGAGATAATGCTTTTAAATATCAACAATTTCTCACACTGTAGTTGCCCTGAAACCTATTCTTGCCTTTTTCTAACCTGGCTGCTGAGTTTGATTCTAAAATCAGCAATGCTAACTGGAAAGAGAGATTCCATTCAAATCAGAACCTACATGTTAAAATAGGACCAAATTGGAAAAGGCCAATATGAAATTTTCTGCTTGCCCGTGGCCTCTAAGTTCTCAGAGATTTGCTGCTGTTGGGCCTGTGGTCAGGAATGATTTCATTTGTGACCTTCACCACCCCTAGACCACTTTCTTCCCACCCACTGAGTCCTAATCAAAGCCTCGGGGCAAATGCAACCTCCTAGCAGCATCCACTCTCTGCAAAATGCCCTCATCCAAAATTGCTGAGGTCTATTCTCCTCATGGTGATCATACTGTTCAGCTGAACCTCCCACTGATGGCTTCTTTTTAGAGCTCCCCCCCCTGCAACATTGCTGTTTTCCAGGAGTTGTGTTCACATTTACTCATCTCCATTCAATGTGTGGAGATGGTAATTATGGGCTGTTTACTGGATTCTGCCAATCTCCCAACACCACTTTACCATGAGACCAGTGGAAACTATCAGAAAACACCAGGAATTTAACTGTAATTAATCTCCACTGAGTTTAACATATCTCAACATGCCTGTTAAAGACAGTACCTCTGCCGGTCCCTTAAAAACAAACCTGACTGGGTTTGGAGGAGGGAGGGGGGTGCAGTGGGTAGAGGTGGGGAGTGACACAAGTGGCAAGGGTCAGGCATTGCCTCTTATGCCCTGTGGATTTTGTGGGTTTAGTGCTGCTGGGTACAATGTTCGTGTGATCCCAGTGATGTTTCCTGCACTTTATATCAATGGTTTTCAAGGTTAAATACTTTAAAATCCAGTCTTTTTTCAATTTTTCTGCATCCCAAATGTAATCAGTAATTTACGGTATAATACAGAGCAGTTTTCAGAATGTTTTAATCCTGATTTATTGGGATTTCAATTATTTTACATCATGTTATTATTAACAAATAACCTGCTTTCTGACTGCATTATTTTCTAGTGGAATGTGCAGTTTAGAACAAGAGACCTTTAAGATTACTTTGACATTGGTATCAATATTAAACTGAGATAGATCGGTGCTCATAGACATTTCTGAGCTTGGAGAGTCTGTGATCATTTGCACAGATGTATTCGTGGTTTGTTAATTTGAATGGGCAGGGGATTGAGGGTGGCAGTGTCTGGAGTCAGTTTTAGTGATTCAGAAATCCAATAATGTTGGGGCTTTAATTCAGCAACGCACATTCCCACAGAAGCTGAAATGACACCCACAGCAGAAATGATGAGAACAGTTTCAGCCATTAGAAATTGACTGTCAAGGGTAACTGGGGGTGAGCAGGAAAGTGGTGCTGAGGTCACAGTCAGATCAGTCACAATCTCATTGAATGGTGGAGCAGACTTGAGGGGTTGAACGGCCGACTCTTGATCCTAATTCCTATGCTTACATCTACAAAACAATAACAAATAGTGAAGGGAATGGAAGGACCAATTAGGGACTGAAGTAGGAAGCTTCTCATGGATGCTAGCAGTCCTCAGTCAAGCCAAGGGCGATAGCTTTCTGTCAGGGGCTCCTGGCACAGTAAGTAAAGGGCACCCTCTGACACAGGGGTTAGGACACAGTCAGTCAGCCACTAGGGGGCAGTCAGAGTCAGGACGCTCTCGACATGGGGTGAGGAGGTGAACGTGTTGGGAAGCCCATCTCTTTCTGTCCTATTGAGGGCTGCTTTCCTCCTTGCAGGATTAAGGGAGATGAAAGCAGATGGCACAGCTGTTACTGTTGCTGCAGGTGAGGAATGAGTGACTGGCAGCACAGAGGGCATGCAGGGCTTGTGGCAATGGGGGTTGGGGTTGGGGATAGAGAATGAGGGAAGGTGCTGCAGGCAATAGTGAGAGGGATAGGACATGTGCCCTGGTGGGAGATGGATACAGTAGCAGAGGCAGATTGAGGATCAACCATTGGAAGGGAGATGGTCATTGACCTTCTAACCATGTGCTCCTCCACGTGGCTGAGACTGCACTGACTCAGATGGCAAAATTAGACCAGGCTGGCACAGTCTGGAGTCATGCCCTTCGCTGCCAGTCTTGGGGGACATCCCATCTCTGCACCCACCCCATCCAGTAAGACCTCCAGGACCCAGGCCGCAAAATCCAGAGCCAAATGCCCCCTTTGTCTACCATACCCAAGACAAATGTCAGGAACAGTGCAGGGCAGCTCCGGACTGGCACAGTATGCCTGGGTGCTCAGTAGGCTTTTAAAGTTGGCACAGGCACCAAGGATGTCAGTCAATCCTGAGATATCTCGGCAGTGACGGATTGTTCAAGGATCGCAGATGGTAAGATGGGGCAGAAATCGGATGAGATGGATGACGAAGGGGCGAGATAGATAATTAACGAAGTGAGTGTGGCACAATGTGGTGAGAAACCTTGTGAAGCCTCACAGTGGAAAAATAAACCCAAGACATTCAACACAACTCACACTTAGCAAAGAAAAGATTCAGCCTCTTATGTGACAAATCTTCAAGAATGAACAAAGGGAGTTGTGTAAATGGAATTTAGGGACATTTATTAAATGCTACATAATATACTGCCTAAGTAAAATGAAGCTCAAAGAGACAGCGTTGATAGGAAATTTGATCGGATACAGAAAGCTGGTGAATGGTTGTTTTTCACATTGCTGGGATATACACCGTAGGGACAGATAGGGGTCAGGCTGAGTGATATAATTCTTAATATATATCAGAGTCTGAATGTGAGAATGGGGGTGGCACAATTTCCACATCTGTACATGTGGTGAGACTGGAGAGTGTGATGAATTGTGTAGAGGGTGTTTTGCTATAGGCAGGATATTGTGCATTGAGGGGGATGTTGTTGCACAATGCAGAATTCCATGAGCACATTGTCTGGTATGAGGAAATACATGTAATTGCTTGGCAATTTGGAAGGTATGTGACAAAATCCTCAATTTATATCCATTCCTTGGTACTGTGCATCAGCCATCCAGGACTGATGGCACAGACTGTTGCCAGAGTTGCCAGCAGGTGGCAGCAATAAGTTTGGCCCAGCTATAGAGGAGGGGCTTATTGCACGGCTTCCGATAGGTCACTGGAGACATTACGGCTATCACTGAAGCAGAGTTCACAGGTTACTTTGTGTGGGAGAAGGAGAAAGTGACAGAGATAGACAAAGAACCGCAGATGTTGGAGAATTGACACCAACAATGTAGAAAGTGCTGGAGAAACTCAACAGGTCTGGTAGCATCTGTGGAGAGAAAGCAGAGTTAATGTTTTGAGTCCAGTGATCCTTCCTCAGTCAGAGTCACTGGACTCAGAAATGTTAACTCTACTTTCTCTCCACAGATGCTGCCAGACCTGCTGAGTTTCTCCAACACTTTCTGTTTCCATTTCAGGTCCCCAGCATCCACAGATGTTTCTTTTATTTCACAGAGAAGCTAGATATAGGTGATGGTAGGGACTATGGGTAATTGAGAATGGGTTGCTGTGCTGAAAGCAATCCATTTCATGATAGCAACTAGGATGTGTGGGGGTAGGTAATAGAAAAGGTGATCATGCTCTAAAATTATTATACTCGAGACTGAGTCGTGAAGGCTGTCAGGCCCCCAAGCAAAAGATGAGATGCTGTTCGTCCAGTTTATACTGTGCCTCGCTGTAGTAAGCCAGAGACAGAGATGTTTTTGCGAGGGAACACGGTGGTGTGTGAGGAGCTCAGGGTCATTTTTACAGACAGAACATAGGTGTTCTTGTGCAGCTTTGTGCTGTAGAAAATCACGCTGTAGAAAATTGCCACAGAAAATTGTGGTAGAGGGAAATTGCTGTAAAAAATCGCTATATTTGTACAGTAGAAAGTTCACATTATCCAAACAGCGTCCACTATTCATCAAACGTGTTACAGCCAGTTCATGTTAATGAAATGCGTTACAGCAAAACTCCCTGTACTAATACTGACATGTTCCTTTAAGGATGAAGGATGAGTATGACAAGTTCAGGGAACCTTGGATAACAAGAGATATTGTGAGCCTAATCAAAAAGAAAAAGGAAGCATTTATCAAGGCTAGAGGGCTGCGAACACACGAAGCAAGGGTGGAATACAAGGAAGGTCGAAAGAAACTTAAGCAAGGAATCAGGAGGGCTAAGAGGGGTCATGAAAAGTCGTTGGCCAACAGGATTAAGCAAAATCCCAAGACTAAAGAGCAAGAGGGTAGCCAGGGAGAGGGTCGGCCAACTCAAGGACAGGGAAGGGAATTTATGTGTGGAGCCAGAGGAATTGGGTGAGGTATTAAATGAGTACTTTGCATCAGTATTCTCTATAGAGAAGGACTTGGTGGATGATGAGTCTGGGGAAGGGTGTGTAGATAGTTTGGGTCATGTTGAGATCAAAAGGGAGGAGGTATTGGGGGTCTTGAAAAACATTCCAGTAGACAAGTCCCCAGGGCCTGATGGAATATACCCCAGAATACTAAGAGAGGCAAGGGAGGAAATTGCTGGGGCCTTGAGAGAAATCTTTGTATCCTCACTGGCTATAGGGGAGGTCCCAGACTTTTGGAGAATAGCCAATGTTGTTCCTTTGTTTAAGAAAGGTATCAAGGATAATCCAGCTAATTACAGGCCGGTGAGCCTTATGTCAGTGGGAGGGAAATTATTGGAGAGGAATATTCGAGATGGGATTTATTCCCACCTGGAAATCAGTGGGCATGTTAGCGAGAGGCATCATGGTTTTGTGAAGGGGAGGTCATATCTCACTAACTTGGTCAAGTTTTTTGAGGAAGTGATGAAGATGATCGATGAGGGTAGGGCAGTGGATGTTGTCTACATCGACTTCAGTAAGGCCTTTGACAAGGTCGCTCATGGCAGGCTGATATAGAAGGTAAAGTCGCACGGGGTCAGAGGTGAGCTTGCAAGATGGATAAAAAACTGGCTCAGTCATAGAAGACAGAGGGTTGCAGTGGAAGGGTGCGTTTCTGAATGGAGGGCTGTGACGAGTGGCATTCCTCAGGGATCAGTTTTGGGACCTTTGCTGTTTGTAATATATATAAATGATTTGGAGGAGAATGTAACTGATAAGTAAGTTTGCCAATGACACAAAGGTTGGAGATGGAAAATATACAGTACATGGCAGAACCCTTAAGAGTACTGATAGGTAGAGGGATCTGGGTGTACAGGGACACAGGTCACTGAAAGGGGCAACACAGACGGAGAAGGTAATCAACAAGGCATAAGGCATGCTTGCCTTCATCAGCCGGGGCATTGAGTTTAAAAATTGGCAGGTAATGTTGCAGCTTTCTTGAACTTTAGTTTGGCTGCATTTGGAATATTGTGTTCAATTCTGGTCGCCATACTACCAGAAGGATGTGGTGGCTTTGGAGAGGGTACAGAAAAGACTTACCAGGATGTTGCCTGGTATGGAGGGCATTAGCTATGAGGAAAGGTTGGAGAAACTTGGGTTGTTCTCACTGGAACGACGGAGGTTGAGGGGCGACCTGATAGAGGTCTACAAGGTTATGAAGGGCATGGACAGATTGGACAGTCAGAAGCTTTTTCCCAGGGTGGAAGATTCAGTTACCAGGGACCGTGGGTTTAAGGTGCGAGGGGCAAGGTTTAAAGGTTATTAACGAGGCAAATATTTTACACAGAGAGTGGTGGGTGCCTGGAATTCTCTGCTGGGGGAGGTAGAGGAAGCAGATACGATGGTAACTTTTAAAGGGCGTCTTGACAAACATATGAATAGGATGGGAATAGAGGGATACGGTCTCTGGAAGGGTAGGGGGTTTTAGTTGTGATGGGCAGCATGTCGGTGCAAGCTTGGAGGGCAGAAGGGCCTGTTCCTGTACTGTAATTTTGTTTGTTCTTTGTTCTTTGTTCTGAAGGGTGACAGTTACTGAGGACCAGAGGAGTTTCACCAGATGAAAAATAAATCACAAAGAGATATTGATAGATTAAATGAATGTGCAAAATTGTGGCCAATGGATTTTAATATTGGAAAATATGAGGTGATCCATTTTGAATCTCTAACAGAATTGAATCGGATTTTTTGTGAACCATGGAAAGCTTTTAAAGGAAGTAGTTGAGAACATTGTCAATCCCCTAATTATGATTTTCCAAAAATAAAACAAAGAACTGTTGGAGATCTGGAAACAAAACAACAATTGCTGGAGAAACTCAGCAGGACTGGCAACATTTGTGGCGAGAAAGCAGAATTAACATCTTGGGTCCAGTTCTGAAGAAGCGTCACTGGACTCAACACGATAACTCTGCTTTCTTTCCACCGATGCTGCCAGACCTGTTGAGTTTCTGCAGCAATTGCAGTTTTTGTAACAATATTCCAAAGTTCTCCTGATTCATGTTTATGGATATTATTGATATGGACTTCCAGAAGGCATTTTATGAAGTGCATCATAAGAGACTGTTTGCTAAAGCGAAAACAAATGGAACTGGCAACAAGTTATGGACCCAATGAGGAAATTGGATATAACAAAGGGGACAGTGTGAGATAATGGACATGTTACTCTAATCAACAGGATATGCCACAACTTAGACAATGGAACAGAAAGCCACAAATTTAAATTTTTGATGTTGTAACGATAGGTGGGTTTGTATAGCATGTAGATGAAAAATTGAACCACGAAGAGGTTTAGATAAATGAAATGAATGCGCAAAATTGTGGCCAATGGATTTCAATTTTGGAAAATATGAAAACATCCACTTTGAATGTCCAGAAGAATTGAACAGGATCTTTTTGTGAACCACGGAAAGCTACAATTGTTGGAGGTTCACAGACTTTCCAGTCCATTTGTACAAACCATTAAAAGTCAAAATCAAGAAGTTATACCAAGAGGTCTACAATATAGTCAAATAGAGTTTGTGCTTTAGTTATGCAAAGCCATGGTGAGACCACACCTGGGAGTCACTGGGAGCAGTTCTGAGCCCTGTACCTTATGAAGGATATGTTGAACTTGAAAGGACTGCAGTCTAGATTTAGTAGAATGATACCCGGATTGCAAAGGTTAAAACTCCAGGAAAGACACAAATCAAGGCTGTGATCTCTGAAATTTAGAAAAGTAAGGGGTGATTTAATTGAAGTTTTTGAGGTATTAAAGGGACTAGACAGGTAAGAACTGATTCTTATGTTTTTTTGGACCAAGTCCAAGCAGTGTTATGCATTTTGGCGGATTTCTCACCATGAGGCCTGGCGAGCTTTCTCATTGCATCTTACCAAACTCGCCTCTTTAATTACCTACCTCCGCCATGGTCTGTCAAGACAGATTCCAGCCCTGTCTTATCACGTACCGTTTCAGGAACAACCCACCACTCAGTGGGTATCCCAGAATTCACCAGCATCCCTTGCACCATCTAAAAGAAGCTGTTGTGCATCCAGACAGTGTGGAGCTGTGCTGTTCCTGACCTTTGCCCAAGACACAGCAGACAGGAGGAACTGGCACCTCCCTGTGTGGGCAGAGCTCTGGAGGTTGTGCTGGGCAGGGTGGTCTTCCTCTTCCCTTAGGACCAGCAGTGGAGGCCATGCCATCACACCATGCTATCCTGGTCCCAGGTTGCCACTCGGGTGAAAGCAGGCTCAGCCCATCTAGAGGACTGTCCAGCACAAAGCGAGAGAGTCAATGTCCTTCTTCACTCCATACCATCTTCTCTATGCTTCCTCACACTTACTCTCTCTCTGCTACTGTCCCCACCTCCCACCAAGGTTTGTGCTCTGCCACTCTCATTATCGCCTGCCATATTTTGCCCTCAACCCACCCCAACCCCTGACTCCACTAACTCTGTATTCCCTCGGCACTGCCTACTCAATTGTTCAGGATGCCTTGCCACCTATAACAGCAATAGCTGTGCCACCTACTTACAGTTCCTGTAATCCCTGCCTCTATCTCTCTCATTCCGGGAGTAAAAGAGTCCATAATACCACAGAAAGACTCAAGAAGGCTGCAGTGCTGCCTGATATTCAGCTCCTCACCCCTTACGGGCAGAGAATCCTGACTCTGACTGCCCCGAGCGGGCCATGGACTAGTATTCGAGTCTGCCCTTGACTGACTGTGCTGGGATGCCATGAGAGGAGCCTATTTCCCTTGACTGTCTGACAACTAGGACAAGCCTCCTGGCTTTGTGTCTGTGCTAAATGGCACTACAAGACAGCAGTAAATATGCAGCCTGGCATCTCTGGCTGTGTGGGGGAAAAGCACCAATGGGCAAAGCAATGTAAGGCAGGAATGCTGCGCGCATCCAGATCAGGTCATAGTGAGTGAGAACTGTGCCAACAAGTGACAAACCTTGCCCAGTCCCTGAGCTGGGTGTGTGACCCTGAAGCCATGGTGTTCTTGCTGCAGAATACAGAGATAATTGCTGGTGCAGGCCCAGGCACAGGTGTTGAGATTCTAACTAGGCATCGGCAGTGTGCCCATTGATGGGCATTACCATTTGCTAACTGCCTTGCTAATGCACAACGCACCTCTTCAACATACAGCCTCCCATGTTACTGACTCGGCAAACTAGTCAAGACATCAGAAAAACACGATAAGAAAACCAGAGAGAGTACCTGACATTTCAACTAACCACTTGCACCAAAAGACCCACATGTGGGGCACCAACATCTCAGGGCACACTCTGTGGGTAACTGGAGATTTGCCAAGAAGGTTGTTAGAGGCTGGCACATGTCGGATGCCAATGTCTATGGACATGGGTTACATGTGGCCAGTGCCTATGGAACGTGCTCTGCAATGTTGGTGCCTGGTCGTCCAAAATTTAGAGCTTGATCTTTCAGGAGTGACACTAGGAAACAGATCTGTAACTGGTCTGGTAGGAGTTTGTAACCCTGTTCTGGTAGCTGCAATTCATATAAATCAATTGTTAATTTTAAACTGAGAATGACATTTTTATTAGCTAGTGATATTCCTGGGAAAGATCAAGTTCTCTATATGGAGGTCAGTCACAAATGGGTCATGTTTCCTTTAAATGGCAGAGCAGGCTTAAAAGGTCCTACTCCTGGAACTGCAGCCTACTGAGTTAAAATCAGGACTTGCATCCTTTCTGTCAGAGCAATGCACATTTTAAGGTGATATAATGCAAATGATTAAAATTTAAAGAGAAGAAACAGAAGCAGATTGTTCCCAGTGGCTAGGAGGAATAGAATTCATGTCCCCTACTGGTTTTACACTGTCCACTAGAAATGGTGAGGGGTCACTCCCCAATAAAACTGGTGAGGGGAGTGTTACTGGTAAAACTGGTCAGAACATTGAGTATAGGAGTTGGGATGTTATGTTGCGGCTGTACAGGACATTGGTGAGGCCACTTTTAGAATATTGCTCACAATTCCGGTTTCCTTGCGACAGGAAGGATGTTGTTAAACCTGAGAGGGTGCAGTAAAGATTGACCAAGATGTTGCCTGGACTGGAGGGTTTGAGTTATAGGGAGAAGCTGAATCGGCTGGGGCTTTCTTCTCTGGGGCATCGAGGGCTGAGGGGTGACCTTATAGAAGCTTCTAAAATGATGAGGGGCATGGATAGGGTGAAAAGCCAAGGTCTTTTCCCTGTGGTGGGCGAGTCCAAAGCTAGAGGCCATAGATTTTAGGCGAGAGGGGAAAGATTTAAAAGGGACATAAAGGGGAAACTTTTTCACGCAGAAGGTGGTGTGTGTACGGAATGAGCTGCCAGAGGAAACAGTGGAGGCTGGTGCAATTACAACATTTAAAAGGCATCTGGATGGGTATATGAATAGGAAGGGTTTAGAGGGATATGTGCCAAGTGCTGGCAAATGGGACTAGGTCAGATTGGGATATCTGGCCAGCATGGACAAGTTGGACCGAAGGGTCTGTTTCTGTGCTGTACATCTCTCTGATGCGACGGTGAGTGGATACTCCCTGTTAAAACTGTTAGGCTTTACGTGCTTTTAAAGAACAACGAAGTCTCCTCTCTGCTCCACACCTGTTTCTCCTGTAGCAAGCTCTGCTTCTCAAAACCCCGCTCCAATATGTCTGACACCCCTCCCCCATCACATCATACTCAGTACATCTTTCCAGGTTTGACACAGGATCCTGGTGGGAAAACATTTGGGAGTTTGATTTACATAAACAGGAGCATGGTTAATGTTAACACGAACGGTTTGGATGGATGAGCAATGTGGCCAAGATGGTGGTTGACAAGATGTTTCCTAGCTCCTGGTCTGGGCCTCATCTGCTTCCGCCTGCTTTCTTTGTTTGTTACTTTCTTCTTTTTACTTTTTCTTTTTTACCTTTTGTTCTTTTTCTATTTTTATTTCCTTTCTCCTTAAAAGCCCTTTTTGGCAACTTTGGCAGGCCGAGAGCAGGCACGGCCTCCTGAGCATGTGCGGTGGCGGCGGCAACAGAGTCGGCTCCTTCCAGCATTAACGATGGCGAGATTCGCTGGGGGAGAGAGTTAGCCCAGTGCAAGGGGAGAGTTAGCCCAGT
>NW_025966390.1:45915-49124 GCF_021869965.1 Rhincodon typus
GTCTTTTTCCTGATCCTGGTCCTGGTCCTGGTGCTACACTGAAAATATTGTCTCAACGACACAAACTTACTTTTTCTTAAAGTTCTTTCCCGGTCGCTTGCATTTTTTAGTTAAATTCTGGATAAGTTCCACACATTCATTTGCTGTTAGAGTTTCTGAAATGAAATGATAAAAGAATATTGACGGAGTCTTTTAAAAGTAATTAGCACTCTGTCTTTTCTAAAATGCGTCACACTTCTCTGTTTAAACGCTGGTTAAACTAGTCGGAGTTTTTAACTGAAAAATGGATCCATGGTTTAAAGAGCTGTGTCCAACTACTCATGATATGAAATGTCAAGCTAGAGTGTGCTAACCATTTCTCAAAAACAGTTTACTATTATACAGCAGCCTGGAAATCTGATGAAGGAGAGAGGGGGGTGAGGCGGGTGGAGAGGGATGGGGTGTAGCCGAGAGCCGAGAGCCAGGCAGCACAATATGGATTAGGTTATTTAGGGCTGAGATGAGGAATTCCTTTGCCAGAGGACTGTGGAAGTTCAGCTGTTGAGTTGTTGATGATTTAGATAGATTACAAACATCAGGGGATTTTTGTTTTGAATCCATAAATTCACATTGCCACCGCTGGCTGGGCAAACATTTATACCCTATCCTGCATACCTTGGCTGGGCCTGGCCTGCTGGTGCGAGGGGACATATCTAGGGACGGTGATGATGATGTTGGTGACATTGGCTGTAGGGTATGGTTCTGTGAGAATGACTATGAAAGGCTTGACTAGTCTGTGAGACAGCTCTCAATATTATCCTCCATCCAACAGCATTAAAACACACGTTCAAATCATTCAACTACTCTCTGATCATGGCTCCTTGCTGTGCAAACATTGGCTGCTGTGTTTAACAATGACTACACATAAAAATTATTTCATTGTCTGTCACACACTTTGGTAAATTCTGAGGTTATGACAGGTGCTTCATGAATGCACAATTTCTTACTTTCATCCTCCGGCTTCTCGTGCAATAATTGTCACTTCTTCTTTTTAATTTTTGTGTTTATGAGATCACTGACCTTTGGATTTCAGCTTTTTGCAGATATTCTCACTCCTTCCATCTGTATAGATAAAAAAGACAGCTATAAGTTTTGGAAGTCAAAAGGAAATCTCTTTTGCTGAGAGAATTCTATTTTTAGTTTTTCTGTCAGTGATGCTAACCTGTATTTTCTCTCTTTGGGTGATGTTTCATTTCCATTGGGTTTCTCAATATATATGGTTGGCCCTATGGGGTTAGTTAGCTGAATTGGCTAGAAAGCTGGTTTGCAATGCAAGCTGATGCCAACAGTGCCTGTTCAGTACCCACTCCAACTGAGGTCCCCACGAAGGATTCTCCCCTCACGCTGAGCCACCACCAGCCATCTCTCTCTCCACTGAAAGAGTAGCCTTCAGGGACTTTATCAATGTTACTTTTTACCTCTAGCAGTGGAGTTCCAGGATTTTGATCCAGTGACAGTGAAGGGACGATGATATAGCTGCATTTCAGGATGGTGTATTGCTGAGAGAGGATCTTGCAGGAGACGTGGTGTTCCCATGTACCTGCAGCCCTCTCCTTCCAATTGACAGAGTTTGCTGGCTTGGGAGTTGCTGTTGAGGGAGCCTTAGTGAGTTAATGCAGGATGATATCATACATGGTACACACTGCTGCCACTGTGTATTAATGGTTGAGGGAGTGAATGGTGAAGGCATTAGTTGGGATGCAAAACACGTGGACAGCTTTACCTAGATGGTGTCAAATGTTTTGAGTGCTGTTGGAGCTGCTCCCATCCAGGCATATGGGGCATATTCCACCCTGGATTTCTACCTTGTAGATGTCGGAAAGGCTTTGAGGAATGAGGAGGCAAGTTACTCACCACAAATTCCCAACTTCTGATGTGTTTTTATAGCCAGGTTATTTATCTGAATGCTTCAATTCAGATTATGATCAATTGTATCCCCTGGGGTGTTGATAAGGGGGATTGTGAATTACCTTTGACATTGAATATCAAGGGGCAATAATTGGATTCTCTTTAGTTGGAGATGGCCATTGCCTGGCAGTTGTGTGGCCGAAATACTGTGATGCATTTATCACGCCAAACCTGGATGTTGTCCACATTTTACTGCATATGGACACAGGCTGCTTCAGTATCTGAGGAATTGGGAATGGGACTGAGCATTGTGCAATCATTAGTGAACGTCCCCATTTCTGAACTTATGCTGGAGGGTAGAAGCAGACAAAGATGGCTGGGTCTTGAACACTCCCCTGAGTAACCGCTGTAGAATTGTTCTGGAGGTGACCTGCAACAACCACAACCATCCTTCAATGTACCAGGTATGAATCCAACCAGGAGATTCCCCCTGATTCCCATTGACTTCAGTTTTACTTGGACTCATTAATGACACACTTGGTCAAATACTACCTTGATGTCAAGGGCAGTCATCTTTCCATCCCCTCTTGACTTCTGCTCTTTTGTCCATGTTTGGACCAAGGCTGTATTGAAGTCAGGAGCTGAGTGGTCCTGGCGATGCCCAAACTGAACATCTCTGATCAGGTTATTGCTGAGAAATCCTCTTGGATGGCACTGCCCCTTCCCTAATGATTGAGAATAGACTGATGCAGTGAGAATTGGCAGAGCTGGCTTTGTCCTGCTTTTCATGTATTGGACATTCCTGTACAATTTTCCATATCATTAGGTAGATACCAGTGTTGTACCTGTACTGGAACAGCTTGGCTAGGGGAACGGCAAGTTCTGGAGCACAAGTCTTCAGTACTATTGCCAGAATGTCAGGGTCCATAGCCCTTACAGTTCCTTTGCCTCCAACCATTTCTTTACATCATTGTTTATATTAGGAGACTGAGAGAAACCATTCACTTGGCACTTCTAACTGAAAGTGCTTGATTTTTGCTGCAATGTGCTGGGCTTCACCAGCATTGGAGACAGTAAAATTAACGGAGCATGGTCCTCCTGTTCATTTATTAATTTCAGAATATCATTCATGACTGGAACAGTGGCAGGAATGCAGTGCTTAGTTGTGATTGATATGGGATCGCTTAGCTGTGTCCATGGCATGCAGCTTCTGCTTGGTACACAGGTAGTCCTGTTCAGTAGCTTCAGCAGTTTATCATCACCATCAAACCAGGGGAATCCTTCCTATTTCCTCCACCTGTGTTGCCGGCCTATATTTTATC
>NW_025966391.1:0-13966 GCF_021869965.1 Rhincodon typus
AGGCCCTACTGAAATAATCAAAGATTATCAAAGACACTGAAGGTCTAAATTTGAATTTTCCATTTAGCGGCTAAAGGATGGCTCAAATTTATAAGGGTTTCTGTAAACCCACTCCTCCCAGATTACTCGCCAAATTATTGAGCCTCCCTTGCAGTTTCAGAATTAGAACTTTGAATTCCAAGTATTTTGCATTTCCTACTGTACCTGTTTATGTTTTAATTATTAAAATCATGCAGTTATTTTAATATGCTGTAAATGTGCCACGAATTATAGCAGAGAGGAGAGACAATTTTGGAATTTAAAATATGAAAATTGGGAGAATTAACACTAATGAGGGTAGCAAGGACAAATCATCTCTTTGTTCTCCCTCTCCTTGCAGTTGTAGATATGCTACTGCAATGCGTAAATAAATAAAATGATGCACAGTTGCTAATTATCCTACTAACAGATTTAAAATATTGTGGTGTTCTTAAACTTTGTGTACCTGTGATTTTTCAATGTTTAGACTTGTCAAGTCACCTTTTGATGGTAAGACTTGCTGATTTTTGCAGAAGCTTGAACCTTTCACAGATAGTAATCTGTTTCAATGATTCAGTTTAAGGTATTTATAGAAACAACTTGTTTCCCTGACTCCAGCCCCCACGGTATGAAAGGAAATGGGTCTTGCATGTATTAGTGGGTAGTCTGAACTCAGATTAATTGTCCAATTGTGCAATAATATTATTGTAAACACAGTACAGATTACACTGCTAACAAATAAAATTTATGTTAAAAAAAATAGAATATTTTGGATGATTCATAGATTCATAGAGGTCCACAATACAGCAAAAGACACTTTGGAGCATTGAGTCTGCGCCAGTCAAAAACAACCGCTCACCTATTCTAATCCCATTTTCCACCACTTGGCCCATATAGCCTTTTATGCCTTGGCATTGTAAATGCACATCTAAATACCCCTTAAATGTTATGAGAGTTTTTGCATCTACCATCCTTACAGCAGTGAATTCCAGATTCCCATCATCCACAGGATGAATTATTTTTTCCTCATGTCCCTTGTAAATCGCCTGTCCCTTCCCTTAAATCTATGCCCTTTGGCCATTGATCCTTCCACCAAAGGGGAAGTTCATTCATGATTACCCTATCTGTGTCCCTCATAATTTTTTACAGCTCAATAATATTCCTCATCAGCCTCCTTTAGTCCAAGGAGAATAACCCCAGTCTGTCCAATCTCTCCTCGTAATTAAAATTCTCCTGTCCAGGCAACATCCTGGTAAATCTCCTTTACACCTTCTCCAGTGCGATCATATTCCCCTAATGATGTAGATGCCAGAACTGCACATAATACTCTATTGTAAACTTAGCAACTTTTTTAATATAATTCCAGTTTCACCTCTCTGCTCTTAAACTCTATTCCCCAGCTGATAAAGACAACTATTCCAAATGCCTGCTTAACCACTTTTTCTACCCATCCTGCTACTTTAAGGGACCAGTGTACATGCTCATCAAGGACCTTTAGATCCTTATTGCTTCCCAGGGTCCTACCATTCATCATGTATTCCCTTGCCTTGTTTGTCCTGTCAAAGTGCATCACCTCACACCTATCCAGATTGAATTCCATTTGTCACTGATCAGCCCATCTATATCCTCCAAACTATTTATCACCTCACCAATTTTTATGTCATCCACAAACTACTGATCGACCCTCGTGCATTTGGATCTAAATTGTTTATATATACATCACAAACAGTGAGGGTGCCCGATGCTGATCCCTGCAGAACCCCAGGTTTCCAGTTACAAGACTACCATTCACCCTCTGCTTCCTGCCACTCTGCCAATTCTGAATTCAATTTGCCAAATTTCCTTGGATCCCATGGACTCTTTCCTTCATTATCAGTCTCCAAAAAACCTTGCTGAAGTCCAAGTAGAATACTTCAAATGCATTGCCCTCAACTACATACCTGGTCACCTCTTCAAAAAATTCAATCAAGTTGGTCAGACATGACCTCCCCTTGACAAAACCATGCTGACTATTGTTGATTAATCCCAGCCTCTCCAAGTGCAGATTAACTCTGAATTGTTCTGCTTTACAATTTGAGGGTGAAAGTAATAGAAAGATTGAATACTTGTGACATTCAAAGCTTTTTATGCATGTGTTCTACTGATATCTGTGCATATTGGATATTGTGAACGCACAATATGGGAAATTTTGCATAGCCTATATTTGTAAACATTGGCCTCCACCTTTTGTTACTTCCAGACTTTGCTATTTCAAAGCCCTTGTGGGGAGACTCCATCTTTCACTTCCCATAAACTTGAGCTGATCCATAATTTCTGCTGCTAATATCCAAACTCTCACCAAGTCTTGCTCACTGATTATCCCTGTGGTTGCTGGCCCACATTGACGTGTTTTGCTCAGATGTATTAGGATATGGATTTGCCTCCTGCTGGGATATGGATTTGCCTCCTGCTGCTGTTTTCCATATTTTCAGTAAATTTCTGAGCTCTGTCTTGGTTATTTGTAGAAGACATTTGTATGCGTGGTGTTAATCAAATCCACTTCTCCTATGATCTTGGCAGGGGCCTGTACTTATACTACATCTGTTAATTGTACTCATTGTGGTTGTACAAGAACTTATATAGCAAGCAGTAAAATGACTCGAAAAATGGAAGGAATAATAAATCAGCATGATTGTTCTGTTCAAATTCAGTCTCCATCAATTTTCATGTAATGAAGTAGGAAAGTTTAATGATCACTGACTGGTAATTTCCTTTGAGACTGGTTCCGTAATGTTACCTGAAACAATTTCAAACCTAGTCTCGGAAGAGAAAGTATGCATTGAGGATGTTTTGCAAATTAGTATTGTTGTGTGAAAATGATCCAGTCATCATTGTAAGAAAACCAGTTCACATGTCAACATGCTTCACACATTCATAAATCACAATTTAGTTTGGTTAGAAAAAAGTAAAATATTTCAGTGTTCCGCCATTCTTTTATTTTATTTGCTCCAGGAATTTGAGCAATGCTGCCCTCAATTTGTTACCCCTTTCTGTTAATTGTCTCTCTCTATTCATTGCTGAACATGCCCTGATGAGTTGGTCTTGGACTTTCAGTTTAAACAGCTGCAGTCCTTGTGAGGTCCCTGTCACAGTGGTGTTGGATCAAGGATTCCAGGATACTTAGGTACTGAAGGTGAACCGTCAATCACGCTGTTGGTGACCTGGAAAATGGATGGTGTTCCCATTAAGTTACCGGTCTTTTCAGTGTAGCAGTTGTGGATAGGGAGGTACTGTTAAAGATACTTGTTGACTTGTTGAAGTGTAACCTGTAAATAGTACTTGTTCCAGCCACATTTGTAGTGTGTAACTGGATGGGGAGAGATGGATATGGAATCAAGTAGCAGCCATCAATCGAGTTTGAGACATGCAGTGAGAGTTTCTTTTACAGCTATGAAAATCTGAGACAAAATGTAATCTATTGAAGCTAACAGCTTTTCTACTGATAGTTTTCTGTGTGTTTAATAGTTAATAGTTTTTTTATATGTATATGAAAGAAAAGTGTATGTACAGAAACAGATTATGATTTTTTTCACAGTAATTAGTGAATCTCACTGAATAAGATGGAATTTGGAAGACCTGAAATCTTATTAAATTATTGCAAGAACACAACACTCAACGACTAATAGAGTGATGATGTTCCTAATTTAGCTTCTATCTCAGTGATTTATCTTAGCATCTGAAAGAGTGCAAGAAAATTAAAAACTTGGAAAAGAAATAATAATTTGACCTGTTACTTCCATGCTTGCCATATGCCTCAAAAAATTTGCTTTATGGAATCCACCACAACTAATTAATCATCTAAAGCAAAGTCATTCAAGGTTATTCCTTAATTCTCAAAGATACTTTATTCTGCACAAGCATGTGAGGCCTGGTGCCCTCCTTTTGTGCTGTGTCATTCTCTGATTCTAAGTTTGGAATTAGTGTTTGCTCTAAAGCTGCAGGGACACACAGCAGTGCAGGAAACTGCAAGTTCCTACCCAAGCTATGAGCAAGTTTGCTCCTTTAAGTTATTGCACTTGCATGGTTGCACCAAATATTTCAAGGCCCTGTGCACAATGACAAAAATGAGATGGTACTTTGTTTAAAACTCTCTTGAGTTGACTTTTATATTCTCAAACAAGGCCACTTGACCCACTATGCCAATACTGACACTTTGAAAGAGCTGCTCTTACAATCCTACTTCCCCTGTCCTTTCCCCATAACATTTTCATTTCTTCATTTTCAGATATTAATCCATCTCACATTTGAAGGCCATTATATATTCCACTTCCACCCAAGGTCTGACAGGGTATTCATTTTTATTGTCTTAACAATTCTGCCTGTGTTAAAACAAATGTAAGAACTTGAAAATCTTTAGTTTTTTTGTCTTGATTATGATCACAACTTTATATCCTCTCATGACTCACTGACCAGTTGTAATAATATTTCCTTACTTCCCTATACTTCAAAATTCTGAAGACCTCAATCTCTGTTTTGATGAAGAGTCTCAAATTCTGCAGGACCCTCACTACACAAGCTTTCATCCTTGTCTTTGGCTTTGGTATTCTTCCTAAATTAAAGTGCATACAGTGTGAATTTTGCGTTATCTCTTTGTTCTTGTACTCTCTGCTACTATTCACTGAGAATCGTATATACTTTTCTTCAGATCTTTACTAATTTACTTGTTCAATTTTGAAGATTTGTTTGTTTGAACTCCTAAGCCTCTCTGTTGCTCCAGATCCTTTATTATTCCATCACATTTTCCTTCCCAAAATATTTCACTTCAGCCAAATTTCAAATGTTAAAATGGCTGCACTAAAAGAAAAATCATGAGGCTAAATGGTTACATGCCTCAGCAGCGTCCCATATTTATGTGATGAGCACCATTTAAAGGTTGCCTGTACTATAGAAAGCTGGCCAGCATCCCTTAAAAGGATTGATTTTTCAGCAGAGGAAAGAGCGTGCTCCAGGTCCCTCTCTCGCAGCTTATAAACATATAAATGAGGAGCAGAAATGGGTCATTCAGGCCCTGAACTCTGCTCTGCCATTCAATAAGATCATGGCTGATTCCATGTTCTTATCTGTCCCTGATAGCCTTTGATTCCACTACCTAGCACAAAACTATCTACCTCTGCCTTAAAATTATTCAGTAATCCCACCTCCACCACCTTCTGGGCTAGAGAGCTCCAAAGTTGCACAGTCCTTGGAGAGAAAAGAAATCTCTTTACCTCTGTCCTAAAATGTTGACCGCTCATTTTAAAACGGTGTTCATTAGTTCTGTGTGCACACATGAAAGAAAAGGTAATTTCCACATCTACATTGTTAAGGCCATTCAGGATCTTATGATTACGGCTGGTCCCTGGAGAGAGCCCGCAGTTCCTTCATTATTCAATCCTACCTTAGGTTGGTCAAAACAAGGTTAATGTTTTAAAAAAAAATTTCTTCCCTCATGGGCTCTTTTTCCCAGCCCAATAATATTAATATATTAAGAAGAGCCAATTTGACCAGGCCTTTTTTAGTTATGAATGAGTTTATTAGCTCAAGAAAAAGATAATAAAATGCAGGACACTTACACACAGATTGGAAATGAGGGGTGATCTCAAACGTAAAAGTGAAATTAAAGACGTATGAATCAGACTTTGTCTGTGACAAATAGGCTGTGATATGTTGTGGCTGTTAAATTGGATGATTTGGGAATGTGACATTGGCAGTTAAGTGATTGTTTGAAGCTGGTAAAGGTGCTCCTGAACAAAAGGTAAAGGGACCATTAATAGCAGTAAGTGACAGTTTACATCCTCACTTGTCATTTGCTTATATGTCTTCTTTTAAAATCACATGTATTTAGAAGTTCAATATATCTGTATTTAATTCAGGATTATGACCCATTTTCACATTATATTCTTCAATCAGATCACCTCTCACTTTTCTTAACCTCGTAAAACAAGATCATCTTTTGAATCATTCCTCATAAGACTACTTGCTCATTCTAGATATTAGTCTAGTAAACCTCCTCAGAACAACCTCCAGAGCATTTACACTCTTCCTTAATTAAGGAGACTAAAATTGCACACAGTTTCTAAGATGTGGCCTCACCAATGCCCTGTATAACTGAAGCATTACTTCTATGTTCAGTACTTTACATAATAAAGCATAATGTCCCGTTAGCTGTCTTTATTATTTTAGTGGGTGTCTCATGGTCCAAACAACTTGCCCTACACTTACTGCCACACATCATTCTGTCCTGCAAGAAAGAAGGAAGTATAATGAGTGTTATAACTAGGCGAAGAGAGTGAACCAGCTCTTTTCTTTTTAACTCCCTTGTGGTCAATCACAACAATTTGTTTTATTAGCATGTGGCTATCACATTTCAATTATAATATAATTAATTAAATGAAGGCTTCACATTACAAGGCTTTCATGAGTGTAAGAAAGAGGCATTTTATTGCCTACAAACCCTCCCAAAAAATACAGATGTGACATCAAAAATACGCACAAACACAAGTAATAAGTTTAAAAGGAAGGAAATGTTTGGTATTAACAGGACAATTAGGCTACATAGTTTATAAAGAAAAGGTCTTTGGGTCTTTGATAAAGGCGACATGGTGGCATAGTAGTTAGCACTACTGCCTCTAAGTGCCGGGGACCCAGATTGGCCATGCTAAATTGCCCCATGATGACCAGGGATGTGCAGGCTCGCTGGATTCGCTGTGGTTAATACGGGGTTACGAGAATAGTTTGAGGGTTTGGGGAATGTAGGTGTGGGTGGGATGCTCTTTAGAGAGTCATTGTAGACTCGATGCAAATGACCTCTTTCTGCACTGTAGGGATTCTGTGATTGAGGTGTTAGATTTTAAACCTGAGGCCAGTTGATTATTTGTTGACTCATATTCTACAGCAATTTGAGTGCAAGCTGAATGGCTGTTGACAAAGTTGCATTTTCACCAGCACAGACGACTGAGATAGGGAGCTGGCTTTTCAGTTCATATTTATTTTTCTTCTTTGCTGCTCCAAGCGATTGTTGATTTGGTTCATTTGTATGTTCTTGACTTTGCTCATTGTTTCTCCAAGCTAAACAGGATATGAATTTCTTGATGTTGACTTAGTTGTCTAGTTTTTGTCTTTGGATGAAGTGGTAATTTCAGTGCACCCAGGTTTTGTACATCACCCTACACTAGGTTTCACAAAGCTTGCCTTAACTCTGGTCAAGTCATCACAACAGCCATTTTACAGCAGTTTTTGTCCTTTTTAAAAACCTCCTTAGTCCATGAAGGGTCTCTGATATTAAAAATCAGTCAATGAAAAGTTGAATATCAATAGTCCATGTTTACGATTATAATAATACGAGAGGTAGCAAAAACTGAGCAGCAAGGACAGGCACGCTGCACATCCTTAGGCCATGAGGAGACTGAGGCTGTGGCTGTATCAGGGTCACAACCATTGAAGATGATGTTGTTTTCACATCTGATTCTTGTTTTCACATCTGATTCTTGTTTTCACACCTCACTTTCTCCCTTCGTTCTGTTATCACTTCTGATTCACAAGCTGCAGATGGTCTCGGCAGGCTCCTCTTGTTAACTACCACCATTCCCTCCCCCTCCCCTCGCCATTCCCACCATATAACTCTACTTCCATGTCTTTATCCCTTCAGGAACTTAAGAACTGCAGGCTGGGGAGTAGTGGAAGTGCAAGTGGTAGATAAGCAAATAAAAATACCAAATTGGTTAATCCAGAAGTCTAGTGATTCCGTTATTGATTTGCTGTTAGATACAAATAGAAATTTTTGATAGCAAACTGAATTGGTACCTGTTTGCTTTACCCAGCCCTTTTCTTTTTTCAGTTATCATATATTGACTTAAATATTAATTGATTGGAATTATAATCTATAACTTGATTTTACAGATTCTCGCTATTTACCTCTGGTGATTTTGCAGTTTCTGGTCTTCCTTTTCTTAATTGTGTAGTCTTTTATATACCCTTCTGTATAGGGATAAATGTAACATTTTGAGAGGAAATAACAGTGCAAATGCATTAGATTAAAAAATCCCATTCTTCATGGCCTTCAATATGTGGATACTGTTTGATAATGTATGCTCTAGAAGATGCTGACAGTATTCCTCTTCCATTACTAGGTGTTCGAACTGTTTCTAGCTGTTTTGTTGTTCCAATGGCAACAGGAATGAGCCTGACTCTCTGCTTCCTTGCACTGCGCCACAGGAGGCCCAAAGCAAAGTTTATCATATGGCCAAGAATTGATCAAAAATCATGCTTCAAGTCCATGATCACTGCCGGTACAGGATTATAATTTATGGTATTAAATAGTAACAGAATATACACTTTCCTACTGTCACTGTTTTCCTGTTTTGACTATCTGTTCTCTAGCTCTATTATTATTTATATTCTCATACTATTCTGCTTTAGGTCAGTACCTTTGTTGGGATTGCATACCTTCCCATTGTGGCAAACCTCATATTTAATATCCTCTCTGATATTTCTTCTTTTTCTCTCCTCACCTGGGAAAGCATTCCTGTTTCTTGGAGAACGTTCGGAGGATGTCATCTTGATGGTGCTAATCTTTCAGTAGCAATGCATCAAAGTAGTCAGCGGAGTCTCTGCATCTCCATCCTTTGTTATATTCACCACATTGATACAGGCACCCCGAGTCTCCTTCCTTGCACTGCAAATGAATTCAGGAATGCCAAACTTCAATGTGGTAAATTCATACGAAAACACAGCATCATATTCCATATGTACACTGCTAACATCCAACTGGACCTCGCCTTCACATTTTCTGACCCCAGCACTCTCCCCCATTTATCACAATGTTTGCCGACCTTCAGTACTGACTAGACAGAAATTTCCTCCAACTAAATATTAGGGAATGTCAAGGCCATGTTCTTTGGACCCTAATCACTGATTAAATCTCTGTTCTCGAAGCTGAAGCCGAGGCTGAGTGGTGGGGAAAGCAGCTCACCTTCAATTTGGCACTTGGCAGACTTTGGTATTTAACATTCATTTCAACCATTATAGATTGTAACCTTTGCTTAAATTTTATGTCTTATTTGGCTGTTTTGTGTGTATTATTGTTCCTTTCCTTATTCGTGAAAAATAAAGCAATAGGAGCAGCAGTAGGCCAAAGAGCCCCTTGAGCCATGGCACTAGGTGTCATTTAACTAGACCATGCTCGATGTACCTCAACAACATTTTCCTGCACTAGTCCTTCATCCCTTGGCATCTTTAATATCTAGAAATCTACTGATTTATGTCTTAATATACTCAGTGACTGACTCTCCATAGCTCTCTGGGGTGGACAGTACCTAAGTCTGCACAGATCAGAAATCAAACTCAGACTTTCTGGTTTGTATAACTACTTATAGATGGATGCATCACTGGGTGTGATACTAAGAGATTGGGGGAGCATCCAGCTATTACCTTTATTGGATAAATTACAGAATGGAGCCTGGAATCTGAATGGTAGATTAGAGAATTGAGCACAAATGTCAGACAGTAATTCTTGATGCTTCCATTCTTATCTAGAAAACTAAGAGACAGTTTCAAATTAGCTGGGCTGATGTCTGTGCCCCATTCCGCAATCCCTCGTAAAATAGTAAACCTATTCTGTGACACAGCATTAAAATGTGGAGGTATGATTGATCACTTCCCCTAGGCTGCTATTTCAGCTTATAATGCAATTTGAATGTCTTTTATTTTGTGATATTGTGATAAAATGATTTTTGTTTCTTTTTAAATTAGCTCATAGACGTTTGCTCATTTACAATATGTCGTTAACTGAGCTACTGAATTTTCGTGAGATCTTGCGTCAACTTGGGATGTAAAATGTTCCTTAATATTTGAACTGATTCATTTCCGCACTTGCATTTATTTTTGGATCAGGTTTTGAACCTGTGGTGATTGAGAATCTGCTTGAGGGCGATGAATTGCGCACAGATCTGCAGACTGTTGAGAGCAAGATCCAACAGCTTGGAGCAAAAAATATCCTTTGTGTTCATTCCACCACCTCCTGTTTTGCCCCAAGGGCTCCTGACAGGTAAGTGTCTTCTCCGCTGGTTTCTGATTTGTTAGTTACACCATGCTTTAAAAACAAAATCAATTCACCCCATGCTGCTAGATGGAACAAGCTGACTTGTTTATGACTTGGTGGTGTTTGTATTTTTTTAAAAACCAGTGTATGCAAGCTGCATACACAGACTCATAAAACATATTGATTTACATTGCTTTATCTGTCTTTATTTTCTCATTTCTCCTCACATTGGCGAGGTTCCATGTGTTTCAGCCCCTACTAGGGATCAGTCTGCAAACTTGCTTCAAGACCATGCACAGTAGTAGGCTATTTTATACATGGGAAAAGTAGTAGATACTGATTCTGCCTTCACATATAGGTCTTGCAGTTGAAGGTAGTGAATATGGCCTTTATGAGTCTGTCTAAGGCTTTCAATTCCATAAATTACCAAGCTGATTGGAAAGTCCTCCAGAGACTTGGATATCCACCAACATTTTTTACTATCCTGCATCTCCTTCACAATAGTATGGCAGCAAGTGTCCTTTGTGATAGAATGGAGACTGAGCCTTTTTGGAATCAAACGGATGGCGAACAAGGTTATGGGAGTACACCAACTCTGTTCACTATCAACCTCCATCTGTTTAACATATAGCATCTTGGCTAATAAATCATTTCTCCTCAATGTTGAATACCACTGGGATTAACCACTGATGGTGGTAAGGGCACAGAATGTACACCAGTTGCAGAACTTCAACATTCACCACCAAGACAGGATCTGCAGGGGAGGCGATGGCCTAGTGGTATTATCGCTGGACTGTTAATCCAGAGATCCAAATAATGTTCTGGGGACATGGGTTTGAATCCCACCACAGCAGTTGGTGGTATTTGAATTCAATAAATATCTGGATTTAAGAATCTAATGATGACCATGAATCCATTGTTGATTGTTGGAAAAACCCATCTGGTTCACTAATGTCCTTTAGGGAAGGAAACTGCCATCCTTACCTGGTCTAGCCTACATGTGACTCCAGACCCACAGCAATGTGGTTGACTCTTAACTGCCCTCTGGGCAATTAGGGATGGACAATAAATGCTGCCTGGCCAGCGATGCCCACATCCTGTGAATGAAGAAAAAAAAAAAGCTCAGGCTGATCATCAAGCTCATTTATCAACAATGTCCACAAGAAGTTGTGATGAGTTTCATCTGAATGGGAAGCTTTTCAACCCAACATGCTGAAAGAGTGGAAATGGCCTAGTGGTGGTGTCACTGGACTGGTAATTCATAGGCATAGATATTGTTCTTGGGACCTGGGTTCAAATCCTACCACAGAAGATAGTGGCATTTGCATTTTAAAATATCTGGAATTATTTGCCTAATAATGTGTGAAATCATTGTTGTATGATATAAATTGCACTATCCAGAGCCAGTCTGATTCATTAATTGTTTTGGGGAAGGAAAACTGCTGTCTTTACCTGGTCTAGTCTACATGTGATCTCCAGACCAACAGCAATATGGTTGACTCTTACCTGTCCTCTGAAATGTCCTAGCAAGCCGCTCAGTTGCATCAAACTGCTAAAAAGTCTAAAAAAAGGAGTGAAACGTACAGACTGTCTAGCATTGACCTGGACACCAGAAACGAAAATGGCAGGCTCAGCCATGGCAACTTTGCAAAGTCCTCCTTACCACCATCAGAGGCTGGTACCAAAACTGGGAGAGTTGTTTCACAGACTCATCAAGCAACAGCCTGACATAGTCACAACTCTTGGAATCACACCTTACAGACAATGTCCCAGATACCACCATCACCATCTATGCTTATGTCCTGTCCCACCAACAGTACAGACCTAGCAGAGGTGGCAGCACTGTGGTATACAGTCAGGAGTGAGTTGCAATACGAGCCCTCAACACTGACTGTGAACCCATAAATTTGTGCAACACCAAGTCAAATGTGGGCAAGGAAACCTCCATCTGTTTAACATATAGCATCTTGGCTATTAAATCATTTCTCCTCAATGTTGAATACCACTGGGATTAACCACTGATGGTGGTAAGGGCACAGAATGTATACTAGTTGCAGAACTTCAACGTTGACCACCAAGACAGGATCTGCAGCAGGGTTTTCGACTGAGCTGGTTGAATCTTAAGGGATATAGCTGCTAGTGTGGGTCTGTAACAGGCGGTGAAGGAACCAGCAAGAGGAAAAAATATACTTCACTCCAACCTCTCAATCTGCCTGCTGCAAATGCATCTGTGTATATCAGTATTGCTAAGAGTGACCACCGCACAGTCTTTGAGGCTTAGTTAATGAGGTGCTGTCTAAGGAGCCTTGGTAAGTATCTGTGCTGCATTTTGTAGATGGCGCACAGTGCCGAGCAAGCGGGCTGCTTCACTCTGGATGGCATCAAGCTTCCTGAGTGTTGTGGGTCTGCACTCATCCAGGCAAGTAGGGAGTATTCCATCACACTCCTGACTTGTGCCTTTTAGATGGTGAACAAGCTTTGGGGAATCAGGAGCTAAGTTAAGCTGTGCAGGGTTCCCAGCCTTTGATCTGCTTTTGTAGCCACTGTATTTATATGGCGATTCACCTCTGTTCTGGTCAGTTGTAACTCCCACGATGTTGTTCAGTGATACTAATGCCATTTAATATGAAGGGGTGATGGTTGGATTCTGTCTTGTTGGAGATGAACATTGCCTGGTACTTCTATGGCACAATGCTACGTGCCGTTTGTTAGCCTAGTCCTGGATGTTGTCCAGGCCTTCCTGCATAATTTGGTCATGGACTACATCAGAATCTGAGGAGTCATGAAAGGTGCTGAACAGTTTGCAGTCAACAGCAGACATCTCCACTTGACAAATATGACTACATCAACAAAATTTGTGATATACTCTGTTTTATATCTGCGAAACCTGCACCACACATAACCGCATGGATGCTCTCTTGGTTAAGTTGAAGAAGTGCTTGTTGGACCTGCATAAGGGTATTATCCTTCCTGTTGACATATAGGATATGATTCATCCTTAAGCTTCACTGTATCCACACATGTAGGGGCTTCCCAAAACACACTGAAGCGGTGTCCTTTTATACCCTAATTTATCTACGACTGGCTTTGCACACACGCAGTAGCCAAATGTTGAGTGAACTGTTGCAGTTTTAAACGTATCTTCCATGTATAGTGTGAAGATTCCTTCACTCTTGGGTAGACAATAAAAATTGAGAGTGATCGCGTGTCTGTGTGTCTTTCAAAATTGTTATCTATTTACCAGGATACCACTCAAGGAAGCCATTAACATTTGCACCATGTGACTACTTCATGGTAATCCAGGTGTTCAAAGCAAGAACTCAACAATGTAGGACATTCACCGAGAAATAACTAGGGAAATCAGAAGAAACTTATTTATCCAGAATCTGATGAGAATGTAGAACTCGCAAACACAAGAAGTTGGTAAGGCAAAAAGGATAGTTTAAAGGAAGCTGGAGAAGTATGTGAGAGTTACGCTGATAGAGTTAAATAGGGAAAGAGACTTGATTGACTTGTTTATGTTGAGTATTCTTGTGGAACTGGTATTGTGTTGATTTTTGCTGGCTTCAATCCAGTGCTGTGCTTGTATTTTTTTTGCAGACTAGAAGAACTGGCTCAGATTTGTGCAAAATATGATATCCCTCACATAGTCAATAATGCTTATGGAGTTCAGTTGTCCAAGTGTATGCACCTTATTCAACAGGTATGAAGAAATTGCATTGTTGGAAAACTATTAAGAAATGAGAAAATGTTTATTGGAAGTACGATGTTATTAACTTGGCCTATATATTTAAAATATTTTGGACTGTTTTCTGCTGTTTATTGATGCCATTGTAAAAACCACCACAATTATAGTGTGAGATAACAAGGTGTGGAGCTGGATGAACACAG
>NW_025966391.1:14366-48937 GCF_021869965.1 Rhincodon typus
TTTCCTGCTCCTCTGATGCTGCTTGGCCTGCTGTGTTCATCCAGCTCTACACCTTGTTATCTCAGATCCTCCAGCATCGGCAGTTCCTACTATCTCTGAAACAATTATAATGTGCATTTTCCTACTTTACAGTTGCGACTACTTTGTTGCTAGGATTGACAAGTAGAAAATACTTGCTGTTTATTTCTAATTTTACATTGAAGAACCTTCTTCCTAAAAGAAGTATTACATTCCTTCCAGAGATAGTAGGAACTGCAGATGCTGCAGACCTGGTTTGCCAACAGCCAGGCACTTTGAAGCTCAGCTGGAGGATTCACCATGTCAGCAAGTAGTTTAAGTGAACTTAGTAATTGTTATGAACTTAGTAATTGTTACATGTGTAGCAGGCAAATGATTTCCATAATCTGTATTTCTTACTTCAGCAGGACCACCATGGACCCTTTGTCCTGAAAAACGGCCTCATAAAGTTATTAAACAGTCAAAATGTTAGACATGAGCATATAACCCACAGTAAGCTGTACATCTCACTTGTGTCATCAAGAATAACCAGCAAAAACTCTGAACTTCTCCCCAACCACTGATGTCCCAAAGCAATTTAGAGATAGTGAAGTATTCTTAAAATGTAGTCTCATGTGGGAAACATGGCAGCTAATTTACAGCATTGTAACGATGACCACATAGTCTGTTTCTGTGACGTTGAGTGAGTAGTAACTATTGATCAGGATACAGAGATAGCTCCCTTCGTCGTCTTCAAAATAGTTTTCTGGGATTTTTTGCATCCACCCGAGAGCACAGACATGGCTTTTTTTAATGTGTCATCAGTAAGATTGCATCCCTGACTAGTCAGGACTCCCTCAGTACTTAGATCCATACCCAGGTTTTTTAAAAACGTTATTTTAGTTGTCCAGTGGTTTCCTTTGTAGTATTACAACAAAATATAAAGTACTTGGGGGAACTTGGTGGCACAGTAAGTAAACACGTTTTTCTGTGAGTTGTGTTAAAATGTATGCCAGTGCCACAAGACTGAAGCAATTGCCTGTAAGGGAACGCAATCTTAATCCTCAGCCATGAATTTGCCCACAATGTGCAAGCATGCTGATCAAAAGCACATGGACAACTTGTGCAGGAAACAAAATCATGCTCATTTAATAGGGGACCTCATCCAAAGAAGGGTCCCAATGTATACTCATGAATGCATAATCAACTTAAACCAGCCACGTAAAGAGAGTATCAGCTGAGATTTTTGTGTTCAAGTTCTGAAGTGGAATTTGTACCTTTTAACTCAGAATATCAGCGGAACTATGGCTGACACACGAAGAGAGTCCTAATCCTGACCACTCCTAGTCATTATAAAACACTTCTTATCAAGAAATTAAATCTAAAATTGGGAAAATCCTTGTCGAATTTCTTCTATTGCAAAAGTGACTGCACTGCAGAGGTTCTTCATTGACTGAGTTTTTTTTCCCTGATTCTTTCTGAGAATTGTTTCTTTAGATGGCACAATAGACTGAGCACATTACTGTGGGAACTGAATTAGCATTTATTAAATAAAGCCATGGTTCTTTATTTAACTGCCTCAGATATCTGGGGTCGGTGCTTGATCTTTGCTATTCTGTTGGCTAGTGCTGTCAACATAGGTGCAAGTTGAAACATGCCCGAAGCCAAAACTGTTAAAAGTCATTCTTTGTGTATTCTTTGATAAGCAAGGAGGTCTCATAGTATTAATTGACACACTTGACTCTGATATAATATGTCTTTCAGATGAGTATTTATTTTGTATATAGTTTTGTTTTTGCCTTGACTGTTTTGATATTTTAATTAGGGGGCACGAATTGGCCGCATAGATGCTTTTGTGCAGAGCTCGGACAAAAACTTCCTGGTTCCAGTAGGTGGTGCTATAGTAGCGGGTTTTGATGATGTTTTCATAAATGAAATCAGCAAAATGTACCCAGGTAATTCATTATCAGATACTCTTGAGTTAACAAAGCGTGTTTCAGATATAATAATCCGATTTGCTGTAAATTTAATATTTGTTTTTGATTACTGTCGGAGAAAACCTCGGTGTAAAATTGTGAGTTGACCTTCATTGTCCGTGTTAGATGCAGGGCTTAGTGTAAGCTAAGGAAGGAATATCATTTACATCCAGATCAAGTTCTTAAGCTGTTCTCAAAGTGTCATTTTGTTTGCGTCAAAATGTATGAAGCAGCAATTAATTCAAAACTTTTAATGATTTTTAAAATTGGACATCAAAGATTTAAACAAAAACAGAAGTTGTTGGAAAAGCTCAGCAGGGCTGGCAGCATCTGTGAAGAAAAATAATCAGAGGTAATGTTTCAGGTCCAGTGACCCTTCCTTGGAAGTTCTGAGGACCCGAAACGTTAACTCTCATTTTTTCTTCACAGGTGCTGCCAGACCTGCTGAGCTTTTCCTGCAACTTCTGTTTTTGTTCCTGATTTACAGCATCTGCAGTTCTTTCGGTTTCTATCAAAGATTTAAATGTTATTTTAATGCTTTCTCAGGTATATATTTGATAGTTTTGTTCCAATGATAAGCCATAAAATATTAGACGGTTAGAAATCCCAATTCATATTTTCTCTCCCTTTTTGAAAAAAAAGACATTCGGTTGCTTTAATGAAACTTGATCGATGCCAGGACATTTGTTTAAAAAGGACTGTCATAAATATCCTGATTTGAAATTTCTCCTGATCTCTTGCTGTCACTTTGATGAACAACCAATAGGAACCATTTTAAAAATTTTTTTCATGGAATGAGGGTGTCACTGCTAGGCTGGCATTCATTGACCATCCCTTGAGAAGATGCTGATGAGCTTCTTGAAGCACGGCAGCCCATGCAGTGTAGGAACTCCAGCCCTGTTAGAAAGGAAGTTCAGGATTTTGACCCAGCCAAGGGAGAGGAACAGCAATATATTTCCACACAGGATGTGGAGGTGCCGGTGTTAGACCGGGCTGGACAAGGTCAGAAATCACACGACACTAGGTTATAGTCCGACAGGTTTATTTGAAAACACAAGCTTTTGGAGTCTTACTCCTTCGGGTGTTTGTGAGAGAGGTAGTATCAGACACAGAATTTATAAGTAAAAGATCATGGGGACTCACCGCTGATGGGGATGTACTAAACAAACCTAAGATGCTATTAAATCTTTAATCAGTTAAATCTTTTGAGGTTGGTTGGCTCACCAAGCTGGTTTGTTGTTCCGCAGACGTTTCGTTACCGTGCTTGGTAACATCCTCAGTGCAGCCTCTGATGAAGCGTCGGTGTGTTTTCCCGCCTGACTTTTAAACTCTGGGGTCCGTTGCGAAGGATTGCCTCACTTCCGGGTTTCCTCCGTAGTGGAATGTATATGGGGTCGAGTTGAATGTGTTTATTAATAGCGTGCTTCGTGGAGTGCCATGCTTCCAGGAACTCTCGTGCTTGTCTCTGCCTAGCCTGTTCCAGGATCTTGGTGTTGTCCCAGTCGAAGTCGTGGTTCTGCTTGTCCATGTGGATTGAGATGAGTGAGTATTGGTCGTGTCTTTTTGTAGCCAGTTGGTGTTCATGTACTCTTGTTGTTAGTTTCCTTCCTGTTTGTCCGATGTACACTGCAATACTCACTCATTTCAAAACACATGGACAAGCAGAACCACGACTTCGACTGGGACAACACCAAGATCCTGGAACAGGCTAGGCAGAGACAAGCACGAGAGTTCCTGGAAGCATGGCACTCCACGAAGCACGCTATTAATAAACACATTCAACTCGACCCCATATACATTCCACTACGGAGGAAACCCGGAAGTGAGGCAATCCTTCGCAACGGGCCCCAGAGTTTAAAAGCCAGGTGGGAAAACACACCGACGCTTCATCAGAGGCTGCACTGAGGATGTTACCAAGCACGGTAACGAAACGTCTGCGGAACAACAAACCAGCTCGGCGAGCCAACCAACCTCAACACCCACAACCCGAGCTACAAATCTACTCCAAAACCTTACAGTTAAATCTTTAATCAGTTCTTTTGAAGTCATGGTCTTGAGAGAACTGAAGGTTTTTTCAGTGGAAAGAAGAGGTGACATTTTAGGTCAGACAATGCATGTTAGGTGTGAGGCCTTGTTTAGAATCAGTTTGTGTTTTGGTTTGGAGTCAGACTGGTTTTATTTCTAAAGTAGGAATTTATAAAACACCACATTGACTGACTGTCTATAAATTGTGTGCATTTTGAACAAAATAGAATGTATCTGCAAATACAGATTCACCCCATTGATTCTCGTGTGTGTGTGTGTGTGTGTGTAGCCTGGTAACCCTGTTGCCACCTCCAACCCCATCTCCCCACTACCCACCTCCTCTACACTCCCTTTATCTTGCCCAAATGTTTACCCCTCATGCAAGGGTAGCGTGTGATTGAATGAAGTTGTTTGACTGTGAGGGTATCATGGTCATGTTCCATCTTGTCACTATTTAGCAGTATCCATTGCACAATGACCATAACTGGGATGTGCAGCTCTTTAATCTCCAGTGGAGGGATGTTGTAGCCACTTAGAGCATCACAGTTTGCAGCCCTGAATTGAGTTAGCTAACACTTCCCAGTGCAGGAATTGAAATTGGAATCTTACTAGTATGTGTGGCTTGGAGTCATGACTGAAATGTTGAGGAGTAGCGCAGTGGCTCAGTGGTTAGCACTGCTGCCAGGGTCCTAGGTTCAAATTTATCTGATTGGCAGAATGTGACAAGTGGAGTCCCAGATGGGTCTATCCTGAGTACTCAATGTTTAGGGGCGGCACGGTGGCTCAGTGGTAAGCATTGCTGCCTCACAGTGCCAAGGACCCATGTTTGATTCCACCCTCGGGCGACTGTCTGTGTGGAGTTTGCACATTCTCCCCGCATCTGCGTGGGTTTCCCCCAGGTGCCCCGGTTTCCTCCCACAGTCCAAAGACGTGCATGTTAAGTGGATTGGCCATGTTAAATTGACCATAGTGTTCAGGGAGGTGTAGATTAGGTGGGTTAAAGGGGGATGGGTCTGGGTGGGATGCTCTGAGGGTCGGTGTGGACTTGTTGGGCTGAAAGGCCTGTTGCCATACTGTAGGGATTCTATGGATCTCTACTTTCACTCATATCATTTAGAAATAGTTAAGAATTGAAATTGTTTCCCATTGATATTTGTAGGACGAGCATCGGCATCACCCTCAACTGATGTTCTCATTACGCTGCTATCACTTGGCGTGAATGGATATAAGCATCTCTTAAAAGAAAGAAAGGTGAGTTTGTTGTTCCAGCCTGAAGCCTGTACATATACTGCACCCATGTATATTTTTCATGCTTATTTCAGTGGTCTACAAATAGCTGTTATGTTGTGAATTCAATTGTGTTGCTTTTTTTTGAGTGAAGAAGTTCCTTCTCAGCTCAGTTTTAAATGATTGACTATACCCTGAGATTGAGTTGCTGTTTTATAGACCACCAGCTAAGGAGATAAATTCTTCAACATCTGTCCTGTTGAGCCCTATCTGCCTCTCAAAACTCTGTCTCCTCCTTTAATTAGCTCCTTAAAATATACCTATTTACCACACTTTTGTCATTCTTCTTAACATCATGTTCTTTAATTTTGGTAATTTCTTTCAGAAGAAGGGTCCCGACCCGAAACATCAACTTTCCTACTCCTCTGATGCTGCCTAGCCTGCTGTATTCCTCCAGCTCTGCACTGTGCTTTCTCTGAATCCAGCATCGGCAGTTCTTACCATCTCTTTAGTTTTGGTGTTCAGTTTTGTCTGATTGCACCTCTGAGATGCCCTTGCAATGTCTTTTGTGTTTAGGGTGGCATATTTCAACATTAAATAGTGACGACTATTCAAAAGTACCTGATTGGATGTAAAATGCTTTGGAATGTCTCAAGGTTGTGAAAGGTGCTGTATGAATTCCAGCCTTTCTTCCCTTCCTTTCATTTATAATTGAAAGCTGTTGCCGTACAATTTGAATTGCCCCACCACCTATGATTCCTGAGGGTTAGTTAGCCCAGTCTTCAGTTGGAGTCCCAGTCCTTCTGCAGAATTTCTTTGGGTGACTTCAGTTGAAGATTCCGTTGGATGTAGGAACAGTGAAATTATGAAATCGTTAAACTTGTTAACACAGTAATGTGGAAGCAGCAGCTACTTCAGCTGCAAATCCAGTGAGGGAACCCAGTTTACAGAGCAGGTTTGAAACCTTGTGTAATGGTTTTGCATCTGTTCGCTGGTTAATGTTTGGAACTGTTTTCCACAAACAGCAGTGGATACAGATCAGTTCTTAATTTTAAACCTGAAATGAATATATTTTTGTTAAGCGAGGGTATTAAGAGATATGAGCCAAAGGCAGCTATATGGAGTTAGGCCACAGATCAACCATGATCTCATTGAATGGCAGAACAGGCTCAAAGGGCTGAATGGCCTACTCCTATGTTCCTACATTCACCAAGCACAACCAAGAGAAATTTCAGGGCTTTTGTCTTCATCAAAGTGATGAATGTATTTCTTTAGGAATACGAACATCTTGTGTTGACACAATACATGGATTTTGCAACAATTGGAGATCTTCAAAAAGGAGATGGTTTGGCTACAGAGTCAATACGTTGTTGTGAGGGGAAAGTAGGGCAACCAAAGCCACAGTTAACTGAAACACTGAACACATAGAGTTTAAAATGAGGGAGGAAAATGAGGCTTATGACAAATGTAGGATTCATACTAGAATGGAGAACCCAACTAAAAAAGAAAATATATTTATTTTCTAACATCTTTGAGGGAAAGAAACTGTTATCCTTAGATAACATAGTGTGGAGCTGGAGGAGCACAGTGTGGAGCTGAAGGAACACAGTAGGCCAGGCAGCATCAGAGGAGCAGGAAAGCTGATGTTTTGGGTCGGGACCCTTCTTCTGAAGAAGGGTTCCGACCCGAAACGTCAGCTTTACTGCTCCTGTAATGCTGCCTAGCCTGCTGTGTTCCTCCAGCTCCACACTGTGTTATCTCAGACACCAGCATCGGCAGTTCTTACTATCTCTAACTGTCATCCTTACTTGGTCTGGCCTACATGTGACTCCAGACTCATAGCAATGTGGTTGACTCTTAACTGCCCTCTGGGCAATTAAGGATGGGTGATAAATGCTGGCCTAACCGTGCATGAATTTTAAAAAAATGGCTGGAGGTCAATGCCTGGTCAGGAAGCTTACTGAATTCGCAATCCGTGTGGGAACAAGAATACATCCAGCAAAAATACAAAGATGCCAACATTATCCATCTGTACAAGGAAATTAACTTGTCAGAATTGTGACAATCATAAGGAATTTCATTCCTCTCCATTGCTGGCAAAATTTCTGCCAGAGACCTTCAGAACTGCTTAGTGGAATGCCTCAAGTAGGACTTGATGCCAAAGAGTCTGTACAAATTAAGAAAAGGTAAAGAAGTCGCTGCTGTTAAATAGCTTCGAGGGAAATGCCAAGAACAGAACATGGACCTCAACACCATATTTATTGACCAGGCCATGGCCTTTGACACAGTCCACTGGAAGGTGATGGTGAAATTCTGCTGCCCTAAGCAATTTATCCCCAGGGTTGGCAGTACCCATGGTGGTCTGCTCATGTGCTTCCTAGAGTCTTCTAACTCAATCCTAGTCACTAATGGAGTTAAGCAGGATTGCGTGCTAGCACCAGTGCTTGTCAGTATTTTGTTCTCTTTGGAGATATTCTTATGAAAGAAGGAAGCATGGCTAAGATACTCCCTGAGTACTTTGCATCCGTCTTCACTAAAGAAGAGGCTGCTACCATGTAGTATGAAAGCGGGACCAAATCGCGATATTGGATATGATGAAAATAGATCAAGAGGAGCTACTTAATAGGTTAGCAGTTCTCAAAACAAGAAAAGTTACCTGCTGGATGGCATGTATCCTTAAGTAATAAAGGTGACCAAAGAGCCTCTGGCACGATTATCCAGTCCTCCATAGGTAGGACGTTGGTCCAGAACATTTTAAATGTTACTGTGGATTGTAAATATTGAGCCATTATTTAATAAAGAGCTTGGAATAAACCAAGCAGCTAAGGCTGGTCAGTCTAATGGCCATGTTGAGAAAACTTTGAGAAAGTAATTGGAGATAAAAGTAATTGACATTTGAAAAATTGTGTGCTATCACGTGACAACCAGCACAGATGTGTTTGACTAAATAGATTGAGTGCTTTGACCAAGTAATCGAGAGGGTTGATGAGATTAGTGATTGTTGATGTGATGTGTTGTGAGAGAGAGAGCCACATAATAATCTTTTCAGCAATATTCAAGTCCTTGGGTTTAAAGGGATAGAGGCAGCAGTACTGGAAAATTAGCTCTGGGACAGAAAATGGAGAAGTAGTGGTGAGCAGTTATTTTTCAGATTGGTGGAAGGTATAACTAGTATTTGTCAATGGTCAAGTGGTCAAAAGGACTACTTTTTTCGATATGTATTAATGACTGGACTTGGGTTTATGGGACGTAATGTCAAACATGGTGGCTCAGTGGTTAGCACTGCTGCCTCACAGCACCAGGGACCCGGGTTCGATTCCAGCCTCAGGTGACTGTCTGTGTGGAGTTTGCACATTCTCCCCGTGTCTGCGTGGGTTTCCTCCAGGTGCTCCGGTTTCCTCCCACAGTCCAAAGATGTGCAGGCTAGGTGCGTTGGCCATGCTAAATTGCCCATTGGGATGTGTAGATTAGGTGGGTTATAGGGGGATGAGTCTGGGTGGGATGCTCTGAGGGTTGGTGTGGACTTGTTGGGCCGAAGTGCCTGTTTCTGCACTGTGTAGGGATTCTATAAAAAAAAATTTGCAGATGATACAGGACTCAAAAGTGTAATGAATAATGCGATAGTAATAGACTTCAGAAGGAAATGGTGAAATAGGCAAACTCATGGTCTGTGGAATTCAATGAAGAGAAAAGTTTAAGGGATACATCTTGTTAGGAAGAATGAAGTGAGGCAGTTGAAATTAATTTCTAATGGTGGTATAGGAACAGCGAGACATGAAGTGTATGTACATAAATATTTTAAGGTGTCAGAATAAGTTGAGAAGACTTAAAGCATAAGAGATCCTTGGCTTTGTAGACAGAAGCATGGAGTACAAAAGAAAGGAAGTCAGGCTAAAAAATGGTTAAACTTGAGGTAGAATAAAGTATTGTGTTTAAATCTGGGCACTGCTATTTGCGTATGAGGTCCAAGCCTTTGAGCGAGGAAGTGATTTATTCCAACTGTACTCCAGACAAAGGCCTTCAGTTATATGGAAAGACTGGCGAAGCGGAAGTTATTTTCCCTAGACTAGAGAAAGTTATGAGGAGATTTGAAAAATGCTTTCAAATTCTTGAATGGTTTTGATAGAGTGAATAGTAAGAATTGTCACCAGTGGCAGGATGGTCAGTAACCGTAGAATACAGATTTAATGTGATTGGCAAAAAAAGCAAAAGCAATGTGAGGAAATATGTTTTCATACAACATGGTGTTGTGATTCAGAATTCATTGCCTGAAAGGGCAATGGAGCAGATTTAGACAGTAGCATTCAGAAAAAACGTGGACAAATAGACAAAGGGGAAAAAAAACAAGGCAATGGGGAAGACTAGCAATTAGTTGAATAGCTCAATGGCCATTTTTGTGCTGTATCTTTCAATAATTCTCCAGACTCCAGTGACATATATTTCCTGGTATTGTCATAATGGTGTTTCAGTATTTAAACAGCTGTTGTGCATAATTAATGTCACTTTACTGATGGTGTTCCATTTCTTTGGTCCATTTAGAACTGTTGAACATGACCAGATCAGTTTCTCCTCATTTATAACTTTTTAAAGCTTAAAGATGAACAGTTTCACATATTAGCTTATAAGACAACAGTCTGAGTTGAGACTCACATCGTTGTGCATGGTGATTTTTTTTGCCATGATATGTAGACCTCAATACACCATGGCTATGATCTGCTGGTTGGTTTGCATATGTGTGTTAAATATGAAGTGTGAGCAAATGAAAAATATTCCAATATGAACAACTGTGATGCTTGGATGTTTATTCAAGAAACAAAAATTGTTGTGGATTTCCCATTCGTTTATTTGTTTTCCGGTGGTAAATTGAGAGAATCTGCATGCGGAGCAATAGTTCACTATGAATAGCTTAAAAACAATTTTAGTGCAATTTGTCAACAAAATTTTAAATTATTAAACCAACTACAGCAACAAATGCGAAATGTTAAGAACAAGATAATTATCAATGTGAATTTCACTAATTGGTAACATTTCAAATATGTTTGGCTGCTTTTTGTGAAAAAGCTTATATAAATTAATTTTTGTCAGGTTTATTCCTCTTCCCTATTAGGACCATAATCTTTTATTTAAAATATTTAACATTTGTTTCTATAATAGTATGATATATCATATTCAGATTCAGCAGAGAAATTTACAGCAAGAGCAGGGGCTTCACTGCATTGCAATGCCGGCTCAGTTTAGTTATCATATAAATCCTTTAAAATATTGCGGTAGTATTTGTGAAATGTTGCAGGATAAATATGAGCAAGAATATTCAGTTGTATTCCGAAATTATTTTGATGCATTAATCTAGACAGGTGCCTACAGAAACACGGTAGCTCTGTCATATCAGTGTTCTTTATTAGGGAAAAAAATTGTCCTTGACAGCTGTTTCAGATTAATAGCTGAACAAAATGCTCAAGTGATGAGCTGTTGCATGCTGGTCTATTGAGAACTAAATGGTAGCTTCCCCTGTTGGCTCACCTGAGTGACACAGAAGAGGAAAGTCCTCAGTTCTGTGCTGTTGGTTGATCTTTGGCAGGGTGGCAGCTGGGTACTACATTTGGTATCACTGCTCCGAGGTTAAGGAGGAAAGCAACATTTTACAGCTCCTTGTCCCTGATAATTCTCCACTAGGCTCCGAAGGCATGTGTGGCATGTTGATTAATGTCAGGCTCAGTTACAGTGCCTCTGTATGTCAAACAGTTGATTACCCTTGTGATATGCACTGTCCAAGGCCACATGTACAGAACAGCCGCTTAGTTATGGTGCTGGAAGTGCCAGGGACATATTGAACCAAAAGATTCGTAGAAACAAGGAGTTAATGCTGTCATGAAGGGAGGAAGAAGGAAGGGAATAACATTGGCTGAAAAGTGAGCTTAAATTTTCAAGACTGTTGCAATTTCAATAAGATTCTGTTGGGGTTTTCAGTGAAATTTTAATGAACAGATTGATATATTCATAAGATGGCCATCCAAAATTGAACCAATTTGTAACCTTTTCCCCATCTTCCCTGAATTTGCTCATCTGCTTACACAATTTATAAACCGTCTCGGTTTTGTTTTCGGTGATAAAAATGGTCACTGTGGAGCACTGATCAAGTCAGTGAAACAGTATGCCTACATCCATGTTTTAAAGGTAGTGATATTTTGAAAGTACTCTGATGTTGGAAATATGGTCTTGGGGACAATATTGTAGCATACCATTGGCATCACTGACGAAGGTATAAACTGCCGAGCATTCCTGCTCTTGACTGTTGGAAGCCTGTGATGGATGGATTGCAGTGGCAGTTGTGAGCCTGCCCACTTCACAGTTAAATGGCTTTTATCACCCAGTAGCCAAGTTCATGTGAAGAATGGCCACTTGGATCAGTATCTTGTTTGCAGCATGATCTACCGTCTTCAGGAATCAATTCAAAGGAAAACAAGAAAGCAAAATGAAATGTTCTGATCCCGGCCGATGTTAATACTGAATAATTCAGATACTAAACTGAAATCTGACTTGCTAGTTTTAGTGGCTTGGTGTCTCACTGAAACATATGTGCCAATGTTGCAGATTTGTTTTAACAATAAAACAGAAGTTTATTAAGCAAAAGAAATGAAGATAAAATAGAATAAACAAGATTATTTACTTAAGACACAAACGTGCTGAGATATAATCCCATTAGTCTCAGAAAAAATCCTTAACAGATCCCAAAATATACCCAGCAGAAAATCCCTTTTACTAACATCTCAGTGACTTGAAATTGACTTTAAATCCTGGTGTGGAAAATCTAAGAGTTTCTTCCTGAAGCTATAACCTAGTTTAAATATTCTCAAGCTTCAAATAACCTCTTCAGGTTTTGTTCAATCACTTCTGATTTAGACTACCAATAACTTTTTACTTAAGGTAATCTAGTGTGAACAAATCTAATTGTCTTCTCCCTTTCTCAGGAGCAACTTTACATATAAAAACTTCTGCATAAGTGTCCAAAACTGAAAGTCTCTCTCTAATTTATGGGTATCTCCCCTGTGCTAATAAAAAAAGCTCAAAATTTCTACAGAAACCTTGAGCCACAATCATTTATCTTGCTAGGTTGTAAATGCTCCTCAAGTAAGTTAAAACATTTTAGGTCTGAAAACTAGCCCTTACAATAGCACCATGGTTGCAGAAACACTCACAAGTCATAGACCAAAATCCCCACAGTGTAGAAGAGGCCATTCAGCCCACTGAGTCTGCACCAATCCTCTGAAGAGCATCTCACCTAGACCCAGACCCCACCCTATCCCTGTGACTCCATCTAACCTGCACATCCCTGGATACTATGGGGCAATTTAGCATGGCCAATCCACCTAACCTGCACATCTTTGGAGTGTGGAAGGAAACTGGAGCACCCACTGGAAACCCATACAGACACAGGGAAAATGTGTAAACTCCATGCAGCCAGTCTCCCAAGACTGGAATCGAACCTGAGACCCTGTTGCTGGGGAGGCAGAATTGCTAGCCACTGAGCTACCATGCTGGCCTACAAGTTGATTATTAATTCCTTCAGACACTCAGAAAAACCCACATGTCACTACTTCAAAATCCAAAAAAATCTAAACTACACAGAAATCATACTACAAATATATTTACAATTAAACAGCCTACATCAGCGAATGAACATCTTAAGCCTTAAGAGAAGAACTAGCAGGATGAGCATAAAGAGATTTGAGTAGTCTTTATTTCTAGTAAACTGTTTAAATGATACTTCTTTAAAAAAGTGCATAATTGTATGCATGCTGCGAATAAGCTTCAATTCTGCTTGATAAGAAATGACTGTCACAACTGGAAAGATTAATGCACTGCAAAGTTTGCTGATTTATGGCAGCTATCACAGCACTTTACTGCATTCACAGCATTCCTAGCTGTGCACTGATGCCTGACTAGTTGCAGGTCAAAATGCTAAAAACAGCACAAAAGAAATACTGCACAGGTGCAAGCAAGACCAGGTTGTCTGTCAGAGATATAGAAAGCTTAGAATAATATCCAAGTAACCTGTGACAATGTAAGGCAAGAAGCCAATTAATTAACTCCACGTGTCAGGGTAATCCATATCTTTCTATGTTGGACAATTGTATGCAACTGTGTGATCGTACACCCTAAGCTCATTCAAGCAATGAATCTACCCATTAATGATAAATGAGCAGAGTTAGTTTCATTATTAGGTGGAATCTTTTGGAGGAGGTGGAGGCCTTAGCTAGTGGATGTGTCGTGCTGTGAGAGCCCTGTGCTCCCTGTTGGAGAAAGCCCACTGGCTCCTGTGCCAAACAAGCACCTGACAGGACAGTGACGCAGCTTCTCGGAATCGAGAACCTTGGGAGCAGATATCCCTCCTTCTGAAAGCTACCAGCCAGTTGTAGCTCTATTAAACGTCAGAACCTCCAGGGAGGCAGTGGCAGCTGCCAGTATGGCACCCACCCAGGGCCTTGGACTATTGCTAGAGCCCTGACTAAGGCTGAATACTGTTGAGAGGAGGATCATGGTGGACGTATGCAGAGGGGCTTCAGCAGAAGGGAAAGGGACTAGTTGTCAGTGTGAGCATTAACCCTCCCCGCCCTGCCTCCTTCCTGATGCACGATCGCTCAATCAGTCACTGAGTACCATGAACAAGGTATCCCCACTGGAGCCCATAAGCAAACTGCAAGGGTCTGCTTGTTGTGCCTCCCGATAACCACTTAAAGGCCTTACCTGGAGGTAGAGATCTGCCACCCACCCACATTAAATGCAGTCTGCCATTAACTTTGCCTTAGAGAAGGGCATAAGTTTCTGCCCTTCATTGATATCTGTGAGCTCTAATTGAATGATGATAATATATTTTAGTAGGTTGCTGTTGTTTCATACACAGCATCATATTTTCAAAGGTTAACAGAGTGAATAGCATTCTTGCTGTTTTGACCATAAACCTACCTGGATGTTAATTCCTGTTGCTTCTCATTTGTGGCAACATCTGTTCTCTGCCTGCCTCTGTTCATGGGTGTTCAAGTATAGACTTAGTATGGGGCTGCAAACACTTGGCTATCACCATGTTTCCAAATATCATTCTACATACCATGTTGGGATTTTGTGGTCATTGAATAGAATAGTCTCCTTCATGAATGGTGAAACTGGAATATGTGAAACATTTCACAGCATCTGATATTTTTATAAGCTATATATTGCATGAAATATAATTGGCTGTTTGAAGTGGATTTTGAATTAACATCTTAAAATGAGTTAGAAGATATACTTCAGTGTTGTATGCCTGGAACTGTACCAATGTTTAGCTCCATACGTTAATTACATTGTGGAGAACGGGTGAAAATCAAATTGCCATTATAATTATTGCTATGGAGCAGATACATTGCAAACAAATCCATTTATCCTATGTTATTCCATTGTATTATACATATATAGACCAGAAGTCCTAGTGTACGGAATAGTCATTACCACACTCCTGTACTGGAGTGAGACCTGGATTGTATATCAGAGATACAGAATACTAAAAACATTCCACCAGTAATGCTCCACCATGTTCTTTGGATTCACTGGGAGGACTAATGTCCTTCTTGAAGCTATGTCTACAAGCATTAAAACAAAGGTCCTCCAAAGCCAACTAGATTAGTTTGGACACTGTATCTGGATGGCCATTAAGCATCTCTTGCACTAGGTCCTGTTTTCATTCAATTCTCAAATGGCCATCATCCAGAGGGAGATAAATAAAATGCTACAGAGACCCTCTGAAGCTCTCCATGAATGTGACAGCGTTGTATTAATGACTGTGAGGAGCTAGCTTCACATTGTTCAAAATGGCAATAACTTGTTCATTAAGCTGCAGAAAGCAAAACAAAAGGAAGGAAATCTTGCACTTTTTGTGCTGCTTTAACTCATTGTATATCCTGCCCCAAGTGCTCCAAAATCTCCAGGTTGGGAATCTGCTTGTTCAGTAACATAATGATTCACAACGGAAACACATGACCCTCAGTAAGCTTAACTGTGAATTAGGGAACAGTTGATAAGTTAAGGGATCTACTTATGGAAATTCAGTAAAAATGGAATATAGAAACAGATAAATTATTTGCGTGGTGGAGTAAGTACTATATCGTTTCTTATCTTGGTTGTAATGAATAAAGAACGTGCTTTATTTTCCCAGATTTCCTAGTGATTTACCACTGACACTTCTTTTTTTCTGAAGCCTGGAGACACAAGTATTTTGGGTCATGCTTCAGTGAAGGGAAGCTTCTAGAGAATTATTCAGGGTAGAGTTAGTAGTCACATGGAAAAAGGTGGTTTGATTAGTCAGCATGGATTTCTAAATTGGAATTCATGTTTAACTAACTTGCTGCAGTTTGTTTTGAAGAGGTAACAGAAAGGTTTGATGAGGATAGTACTGTTGATGTGGTGTAGGTATACTTTCAGAAAGTGTTTGATACAGTGCCACACATAGACTTGTGAGGAACATTATAGTCATGAACTAAAAAGGTCAGTAGTAACATGAATACAAAATTAACTGAGTGAGAGGAGACAGAGAGTATTGGTCAATGGATAATTTTCAGGCTGGAGGATGGTTTGGACTGGAGGTCTGCAGGGGTTGGTAATGGAACTCTGGTTTTCCTAGTATATGCAGTTGTTCATTAATGCGCCGAGCTGGTTGTTCTGTGGTGTGCGGGTGTTTCATTACCCTTCTAGGCAACATCATCAATGTGACTTCTAATCGAAGCTTTGATGTTCTGCTTCCTTCTGGATTTATATAATCCTCTGGTGTGATGGTCTTTTCACTTCCAGTTCTGTTGTTTTAGCAGCGGTTTGTGTATGGGGTCTATTTCTATGTGTTTGTTAATGGAGTCCAGTGTTGAGAACTAGGCTACCAGAAATTCCTTTGCATGTCTGGTATTCACTTGTCCCAGTATAGTCACTTTGACCCAGTCAAACTGATGGCCCTCATTGTGTGGGTGTATTGAGACAAGTGAATATTGGTCATGTCTTTTTACTGCCAGCTGGTGTTCGTGTATCCTGGTCATTAGTTTCCTCCCTGTTTGTCCAATGTAATGTTTATTGCACTCGCTGCATGGTATTCTGTATATCACTTTGGTCTTGTTTACTATTGGCATGGGGTCTTTAGTCTTTGATAACATTTGGCACAGTGTTGCTGTAGGTTTGTGTGCAATCATGATTTTATGCAGTCTTAGGAGTCTGGTAGTCATTTCTTATATATCTCTGATGTAAGGTAGCATTGCTAGTGTCTTCTGTTGTACTGTGTCCTCTGACTGTCATTTGTTCTGTAGGCATCTGCAGATGAAACTTCTTGAGTATCTGTTGTCAGTGAAAACTTTGTGTAGGTATTCCTGTTCATTCTCTGGAGTTCTGGATTGTTGCAGTGTGATGTGGCTCATTTAAGTCGTGTCTTGAAGCAGCTCTGTTTGTGTATGGTGGGGTGGTTGCTATTGATGTTAAAGATTTGGTCCATGTGTGTAGCCATCCTCTTTACTCAGGTCCGGAATTCGCCGTTAGTCAATCTCAAATGGATTGAGTGTGGGGATCTGCTAATCAGGTGTTTGAGTTTCCGTTGTAATTCTCTCGCTAGCTTGTGTGTAAGTCTGCCTGGTAAGGAGACTATTGGTCTGAGTGGTATTCCAGGTTTGTGTATCTTGGGAGTCCATACAAGCAGGGGGTGTTTGAGCCACTTGATTTCATTCTGATGTAGTCAGTGTTAGTGAGCTGTCCTGCATGTTTAAATCTTTTGAGTGTCTGGGTTATCCTGTTCCCTCACTGTGGTGTGGGGTCTGACGCTACAAATTTTCGCTAAGACCTTTCCTAATATTTATTAATGATCTAGATCTTGGTGTGCAGGGAAAAATTTCAAAGTTTTCAGATGACAAAAACTTGGAAGAATTGTAAACTGCAAAGAGGACAGTGTAAAACTCCAGAAGGACATGGACAAGTTGATAGAGTGGGCAGATATATGGCAGATGTGGTTCAATGCAGAGAAGTGTGAGGTGATGCAGCTTGGTCAGAAGAACATTGAAAGACAATATAAAATAGGTCATGTAGCTGTAAGGGGGTGCAGGAGCATAGGTACCTGGCTGTATATGTACACAGATCATTGAAAGTGGTAGGACCGATAGAGAGCAGTACATAAAGCATATAGTATTCTTGGCTTCATTAATAAGGGCATGGAGAACAAGAGCAAGGAGTTAATGTTGAACTTATATAGTATGCTTGTTAGACGGCAGCTGGAGTATTGTGTACAGTCTGAGCAGAACATTATAGGAATGATGTGAACACATTTGAGAAAATGCATAAGCAATTTATAAGAATGGTTCCAGAGATGAGGGACTTCAGATATGGAAATGATTGAAGAAGTTGGAACTGTTCTGCTTTTGAGGGAAGAAGGCTAAGAGGAGATCTGATAGAGGTTTTCAAAATCGTGAGTGGACTGGACAGATTCGATAGGGAGAAACTGTTCCCACTCATAAAAGGAACAAAAACATGAGGGGATAAATTTAAAGTAGTCTGCAAAAGAAACAAGCATGAAATGGGGGAAAACACGTCCATTCATTGAGTAGTTTTGTAATGGAGTGCACTGTCTGAATGTGGTGGAGGCAACTTCAATTGAGGCATTCAAAAGGATATTGGATGATTATTTAGATAAAGATAATATTCAAGGAAGGGGGAACAAAACAGGATTTTGGCACTCAATAATAATGCTCATTTGAAGAACAGTTGCAGGAATGATGGGCCGAATGACCACCTCCTGTGCTGTAACATTTATGTGATTCTGTGGTAAGCGAATTTTCAAATTTTAAGGAGCTAGAACTGCTGCAAGCCTGAAAAACCAAACATTATAAATGACCTTTCAGCAATAAATAAGGTAGAAATTCAATTTAGGTGGGCTTATGACTTAAATAAAAGGAATATTTCATTAGGTTTTAACCAAGTGATTCCATTGTATCAGAACCTGCTGGGTAAGTTTCCCACTGCCTTTTGTTATGTTATTCATCCATTCCTTATATGCACATTTACGGTTTCTTTTCTGAGAATAGAAGAAATCTTTCCCCATAAATCCTTTAAAGATTTAACTATGAAAACCTATTGTTTTGCACGAAATACTGGAGTTAGCAGTACGAAATGGCAATTACCTTGTAACACAGAATACACATTCTAAAATACAACAAAACTGTATATGAGGGCTGAGATATTTTTGTAAGATAAATCCAGTGATGTTGGCACATCTATTCTTTTCTTGTTTACTTTCTCTGCTCTTATTGAACAGTGGGAGACTATTTTTGTTGGCTTTGCACTTTTGATTAATTTGTATTCAGGAAAGTCTGTGTCCGTAATAAACAATTTTCTTTGTCCTATTTAAAATAGATCAATTCAGTTTGGTTGTGGAAGGATCCTATTAAGATAAAATGGCACAATTAGATTAATTTTCTAAGTCTCATTAAATGTTCATTAACAACGTCATTTACACAGATGTCCTGTAGTCAGACAGTCACCATTCTTTATTTAGAATTCATGGAGATTTAATAGTGTGGAAATAATAAACTATTGCAATGAAATGCATATTAATGAAGAAAATAGCAGTTACAGAGTTAACAGTGAGGGACATGCACGGCTGGGAATATTCTGCAGAAGATTTATGAGTCTAAAAAGTGATTGATTAGGATTTTTTTTTAGGAAATCTATTCATAGAAATGATTCAGTAAGAGAGAAAGAGTATTCAACGGTACCTTAGTTGAGGATTTTACATTCTGTGATTTTGGGAAAGTGACATGATCAGTGCCATGACTAATTTGATATAAAAATTGCCAGAATAATGTATACATGGGTTTTCTATAGTGCCTGTAAGACAGTCGGTGAAGGCAGAATTTGATTGATTGTCACGTGTACTGAAGTACAGTGAAAAGCTTTGTTTACAAGGAGTACAGGCAGATCATAGCAAGCAAGGATGTACAGATCAAAAAGACTTGGACAGAGGCATACAGGTTACGTTGCACAGGGTGTGCACTAGGCGAGATCAATGTTAGCAAGATCAGCATTATTTGAGCCTAGAGACTCCATTCATCAGTCTGATAACAGCTGGGAAGAAGCTGTTCCTGAACCTGCTGGTGCGTGTGTTCAGGCTTCTGTATCTTCTGCCTGATGGAAGAGGTTATAGGAGGTCATTACCAGTGTGCAATGGGTCTTTGATGATGTTGGCAGCCTTTCCGCGGCAGCGAGCCGTGTAAATGGAGTCTGTGGATGGAAGGTTAGCTTCCGTGATGGTCTGGGCTGTGCATACCACCTTCTGTAGTTTCTTATGGTCCTGGGCAGAGCAGTTGCCATACCAGGCCGTTATGCACCCAGACAGAATGCTTTCAATGCTGCATCTGAAGAGGTTGGTGAGGGACCCTATGGACATGCCAAATTTCCTGAGCCACCTGAGGAAGCGTCATTCTTTAGATTTGAACAAGACCAGTTTAGTTTGGTCAACTTGTGGAAATTGCTAAACTTGTAACGTAACCTGGTGAAATGTGTCCCTAGTCTGGGCAACAATTAAATAAAAGTGTGCTGTATATACAAAATATTTGCAAACTTGCACAATTAAGCCCCAGTTTTCACATTGCAGTGATATTGCCAGATTAACAAACCCTAAATTGCACCCCTCAAACCCAGCATCTCTGTTTAACTTGGAAGGATTGAGGGCGGTCCATTAGTCACTCATGCACAGTCCTCAGAGGCAGCTATCCATTTAATGACAGGCTGCCTCCACAGAAATCGGATTCTGGGGGCTCTCTTGCCTGGAAGCTCGAGTGTACAGATTAGACTAGGTAACAGCAGGTCTGTTCTCAGTGCATGACCTTTGAGTAGTCAGGAAAACTCTTCTGGAGATCTTGGATGCCCATATAGATGTTTTCCCAGGATACCTTGGGGGTGGAGGTCACAGGTCTTTTGGGGGTGCGTCAGCTGTCCTTTGGGGTGGGAATTGGCGATCATTTGGGGAGAGGTCAGGTGCCCTTTGGGACAGTTAACTATGGAGAAGGTTGTGTGAAAGGCGGAACTATCCAACTTGCCAAGATCCATCAAGAAGTAGCTAAAAGCATCAACAAGTGGAAGAACTATCACCAGTATCAACCTGTCAAAAAATGTCAAAATATGTTTTTATTAATGAGAATGCTTTTCTCAATAAAATGTAGTTTGGAATATAGAACTATTAAGTAATAGAACTATATTTTTTTCTCCACTGTGCCTGGTTCTTGAGTTTACAGAGTGGGTGAATGGGGAAAGTGGTGTGTGGCAATAGAAGGCACTAAGTTTGCACTGGGATATTGGAGCCATGGGGGATGGTTAGAGGGCCATAGGGAACGATAGGAGATATGAGGGAATATGGGGACAGCTAGAGGGCATTAGGTTGCATGGGATGGCATGGAGAGTGTGTGGGGGTGAGGGGGGGTAGTGTGGGGAGTGAGTACAAGGGGTGAGAACTGGAATTGTTTATATTTCTAACCTTTGGAGACTCAAGGTACTCCTTTTGATCTGGACCTTTCAGACCATAAGACATGGGAGCAGACAGAGACCATTGGGCCTATCAAATCTGCTCCACAATCCTGTGCAATCGTGGCTGATCTGATCATCGTCAACTCGATTTTCCTGCTTTATCCCCATATCCCTCGATTCCCTTAATGATTAGAAATCTATCTATCTCAGCCTGGAATCAACTTAATGACCCCTGTGGTAAAGAATTCCACAGATTCGCCACCCTCTGAGAGAACAAAAATCCTCACCTGTCTCTTAAATGGACACTTCTGGTGGAAGTAAGGCACTCTTTGCAGTTTGCGGTTGTGAACCATAAAACCATAGAAATGGTACAGCACAGAAGGTGGCCAATCAGTCCATCTTGTCCATGCTGACCCAAAGACACCCAGATACCCATTCTAATCCAATCTTCCTGCACATAGCCCATAGCCGTGCAGCTTACATCACTTAAGGTGCAGATCCAGGTATGTTTTTGAATATTTACGGGTCTCTGTCTCCACCACCAGCTCAGGCTACGACTTCCAGACACCGACCACCCTCTACATAAAAAAGTTTTTCCTCACTTCCCCTGTATTCCCTCTGCCACTTACATTGAATCTATGACCACTGTTTTTTTGAACTTTCTGCCAACAGAAACAGGTTACTCTGCCTGTTCTATCTCTATCCCTCACGATTTTGTATACCTCAATCATGTCGCCCCCCCCCCCCAAACTTCCCTGTTCCAAGGAAAGCAACCCCAACCTGTCCCATTTCTCCACGTAACTACAATTCCCTAGCCCTGAAAAAGCCTGCTTGCATGTAAAATGTCCACACAGTAAGTCCAAACTTATTAGAACCTGTCAAGTTTTGTCAAGGAACAATTAAAACAAAATGTGGAATTGAAAATAAATGGTGCTAGGTATTTTGGAGTGCCTGTTCACATTATCCATGTACAATTTGTGCTGCATTACTGATTTCTCAAACTCTTGAATGGAAACATTTGTTGATGTAAAGGATGAAGCACAAATGAAATGAAATACTTAAGGGATTAGGTAAAGCAGTTTGAATGAATTGGATTTTTTTTGTCTTGGTCGGTCTATTTTTCCAATAGTGCCAAGACCAATAGACTGATAATTTTATTTTCTGAGTTATACCCGTGCTGGACTATAGTTGCTTTGGCATGGAGAGGGAAGTGCAAAGGGTGGTGGCTCAGGGATATGAGTTAGCGCTAAGCAAGCACAGGAACTGTAAAGGATGATTGGAGGTATGAGGGAGCCATGGGAGACAAGTACATTGGTACAGGGGTTGTAAGGGTCCTTGGTGATGGGTCAATGGATAGAGGAGATATAAGGGGTTATGAGAGGTGCATACAGAATTATAGATTATCATAGGAGATATGAAGGGTAATGGAGGTGGGTGCAATTGTATAGTATCAGTTGGCATGGATGGGACATGGAGAGTGAAGGGTGCAGGAGGGATAATTTATGATTCAATCTTTACTTTGAAACTTTGAATGCAGTGCTGAAGTTTCCAGTCAGGCTTTCTGCCCAGCCAGCCTGAATTTGCAACTGTTGACTAAAAGTATTTGTTTGTGTCCTTCTTCAGCAGCTCCATTACAGCAGAAAAAAAGGCAACTGCTACTGCTACTCCTAACAATAGTAATAATACAGAATATTGCAGTCTGAAGCATGTGTACAAGTCTTTAAAGCATTTGTTCCTATTGAATTATTGAAAAGTTTGGCTCTGGAAATATTTTGTATTTTGCAAAAAAATGACAGTCAGCAACTTTCCCAGAATTGAGGACTATTTTTCACTTTGATATCTGACTAACATACGTTCTGTACTTGGACTGATTTTGAATGTAAGTGTCTATTTATATGCTCAAAGATTTATGCTTGTTTTGTGATGCACTGTAGTTCAGAGTATGGTACCTCAAAACTTGATGTAAGACCAATGTATCTTTGAAATTTTGTTGTCACCAAGGTCCATAGATACAAAATTAGCAAGTAGGGGTAATATGAATTGTCAAGTGAAAAGGTACATTAACATAATGGGCATCTTTGAATCAGTTAATGATGTATGAATACTACTGTGTTATAGGATCATGCAAAGGAACAGGGCATTCGGCCCATCAGCTCTAATGATGGATGAAGGAAAAAGGAATGCAATAATATAGAAAATGCTAATAGCGTCTGACTCGGCCATGTGGCATTTTTTTTAATGACTTCTGAATACTTGTATGGCATTGCTAAAAGCAATATAATAATATGCTTTATAAATGTGTGCTACTTTGTCCAGCAATTAAATGATATAGTGAATTATGAAAACATAAAGTAACTGATTACTGCTTTCAACCCTTTTGCAATTGAGTTTTTACATGTGTATATGTTGATACATCAGCTTAAACAGACAACTCTTAAGTTTTCATTATATTGCAATAAATGTCAATGCATATAAATAGGGATGATCAATAAGGATATATGTTTTGCAACTCAGTTTGTTTTGGTTTCTTCTGCTTCATGTTAAGCTTATTAATATAGTTGCTGTGAACACAATCCAGTATGCAAAATAGTTAGCAAAGTGACTAACTTACCGCTGTTTTATTTGGACCATATAGTAATTTTCAGTATTTTTGTTCATAAATTTCCATGCTTCATCATATTTGGAAAGTTCAACATACTCTTGCCTAATGTTAACAAAGAGATGTTATGAGTAAGTCTCAACAATATAAGAAATCTAAGTTTCTGTTTGCTGTCCGCTTTAATGTAAGTCATCTCATTGGGAATAAAACTATAGTGTGCGTGTGTCTGTTTGTGGTGATATAATTTACCTGCTTGTCCTGGGAATAGATGAATGACCAATAAAATGAATAGATGAATGACCACTTTGACCAATAAAAAATGAAACGACTCAAATAACATTTCAAGGAAGAGAGAAAAACTTGGACCTGTACAGTGGCTTGGGGTGTCCCAAATTGCATAACAACCAAAACATTGTTTTTGAATTTTAGGGTCATATTTTCACAACTGAGGCAAGTTGTTTGTGAGAATTTTCTGACTCTGATTCAGTATAAAATATCTCGACGTGTGCAATTTTCACTCCAGCCAAATTGAGTGCGCTGCTGAGTGCCAGGCCGGGCTGGGTAAAAGGTCCACCCTGGTGTTCATTTCCAGTTATTTGGTTACATTTCAGACTTTCTAGCCCTCAGTCCTTATACTGCGTTATCCCCTACTCACTCATCATGCCAACTCAATGCCAACTCACATTTATTTAAAAAAAAGCTTTGTGTTCCTTTGACTTTACACAAACCTGAACAAAACATAGCAGTAAAACAATAACAGAAGCTTTAAGAACTTGACAACCTGTTAACCTTGTGCAAAAAGTATTTGAGACATTGACAAAAGAGATCAAACATAAAATAACTTAATATAACCTCATAGAGATGTCGGTCAAATGAAATCAGCACTTCTCTGCACCTGTATAAATTTTTTGATTTGGTTTATTATTGTCACATGTACCAAGATACAGTGAAAAATATTGTTTTGCATGCTAACCAGACAAATCATACCTTACATAAGTACATTAGGGTAATAGAACAGAATACAGAGTAAGGTACAGAGGAAGTGCAGAGAAAGATCAACAGCAACATATGAGAGGTCCGTTCTTAAGTCTGATAACAGCAGGGGAGAAGCAGCAGGCAGTGTAGACAGAGTCAGTGGAAGGAATGGAAGTCAATGGTTTTCACGATGGACTGGGCTGCGTTCACAACTCTGTAATTTCTTACAGTCTTGGGCAGAGCAGTTGCCATATGACTCTCATAATCTTGTCAGAAGAAATTAGACTCTGAGCCAAGTCCTGTGTATCGTGGAGAAGTTAGTAGATGCCTACCTTCACAATGGAGGTGCTCAGATTGGGAGTGAAGGGTGTTGGCTTGCTATCCATACCTCTATACTGCACTAATGCAAATTTGGGTATTTGGAATAAGGCCAAGGATGCCGCAATTGGACGCTGCCCACCATTTCCAAATGCTTTCTGTGTCAAAATGAGCCCACTGTCACTATTGCAGTACGTTGAAATGTGGCACCAATTTACATAGCAAGGTCCCCAGTCAGCGAACAGATAAGTGTCGTTTTTGAACTGTTGGTTGAAGGATACATTTTTGCTAGCACACCAGGATAAACATCCTTGGTCTTCAAAACAGTGCCATGCATTTTTTGAAATTCACTTTGATGTTAATATCTTATCAAGATGGAACATTTAAGAAAAGCTAACTGTAAAAATGTTGTAGACAATATGAGTGGCTGAATAGAAGTTAATGCAGAAGAGAAATGTTCATCAGTCATTACCGTAAATCATTTTGTTTACTCCTTGGTTTAATTTATATTATTTCAGGAAATGTTCACTTACCTTTCTACTGAATTAAAGAAGTTGGCTGAAGCTCATGGTGAAAGGCTTCTGGAGACTTCACACAACCCTATATCTTTAGGTAAAGTTGATTTTTCTCTTTCTTTGAAACAAAGGTAATTTTTGTGTACTTTTCACTGAACTCTGTTAATTCAAAAGATTTTTTGAAACATTTAAAAAAAAAATAAAGTCATTGTGCAATTTAATCAAATTAATGTGTGTAACCGCAGGAGATGGGGGAGATACTAAACAAGTGTTTTGCACCGGTGTTTACTGTGGAGAAGGATATGGAAGATAGAGGACGCAGGGAAATAAATAGCAACATCTTGAAAAATGTCCATATTACAGAGAAGGAGGTGCTGAACGTCTTAAAACACATAAAGATGGATAAATCCCTGGGTATCCCTAGAACTCTGTGGAAAGCTAGAGAAATGATTGCTGGGTCCCTTGCTGAGATATTTATATCATCGATAGCCACAGGTGAGGTGCTGGCTAACGTGGTGCCACTATTTAAGAAAGGTGGTAAGGAAAAGCCAGGGAACTATAGACCGGTGAGCCTGACATCGGTGATTGGCAAGTTGTTGGAGGGAATCCTGAGAGATGGGATTTACATGTATTTGGAAAGGCAAGGACTGATTAGGGATAGTTAACATGGCTTTGTGTGTGGGAAATTGTGTCTCAATAACTTGATTGAGTTTTTTGAAGAAATAACAAAGAGGATTGATGAAGGCAGAGTGGTAGAGGTGATCCATATGGACTTCAGTAAGGTGTTCGACAAGATTCCTGGTTAGCAAGGTTAGATCGCATGGGAAAGAGGAGAACTAGCTATTTGGATACAGAACTGGCGAGAAGGTAGAAGACAGAGGGTGGTGGTGGAAGGTTACTTTTCAGACTGGAGGCCTGTGATCAGCGGCGTGCCGCTTGCATCGGTGCTGGGTCCACTGCTTCTTGTCATTTATATGAATGATTTGGAGTTTTAGTTATGCAGATGATGTTTTATTTAGCAGATGATGCTAAAATTGGAGGTGTAGTGGACAGTGAAGAAAGTTTCCTCAGAGTACAACGGGATCTTGATCAGATGGGCCGAAAGGCCAAGGAGGAGCAGATGGAGTTTAATTTAGATGAATGTGAGGTGTTGCATTTTGGAAAGGCAAATCAGGGCAGGACTTATACACTTAATGGTAAGGTCCTGGAGAGTGTTACTGAACAAAGAGACGTTGGAGTGCAGGTACATAGTTCCTTGAAAGTGGAATAGCAGATAGATACTTGCCTTTATTGGCCAGTGCACTGAGTATAGGAGTTGGGAGGTAGTTGCGGCAGTACAGGACATTGAATCGGCAACTTTTGGAGTATTGTGTGCATTCTGGTCTCCCTGCTGTAGGAATGATGATGTGAAACTAGAAAGGGTTCAGAAAAAATTTCCAAGAATATTGCCAGGGTTGGAGGGTTTCAGCTATAGGGAGAGGCTGAATAGGATGAGGCTATTTGCCGTGGAATGTTGGAGGCAGAGGGTGACCTGATAGAGGTTTGTAATATCATGAGGGGCATGGATAGGGTAAACAGGCAAGGTCTTTTCCCCAGGGTAGGGGAGTCCAAAACTAGAGGGCATAGGCTTAAGGTGAGAGGGGAAAGATGTAACAGGGACCTAAGGGGCAACTTTTTCACGCAGAGCGAGATCCGTGTATGGAATGAGCTGCCAGAGGAAGTGATGGAGGCTGGTACAATTACAACATCTAAAAGGCATCTGGATGTGTATATGGATAGGAAGGGTGTAGAGGGAAATGGGCCACGTGCTGGCAAATTGGACGAGATTTATACAGAATATCTGGTCAGCATAGACGAGTTGAACCAAAGGGTCTGTTTCCATGCTGTATTTTTTATGACTCTATGACTCTAAATATGGCTGCTCAGGAAGCCCTATTTTGCATAACGTCAATTAAAGGTAACAAATAATTTCAAGTCTGTTTCTTATGTTCTAGCTCTGATGAGTGCAAAATGAAAACCTTCAACTTGTAGTCTCCTTCTATCAATGTTTATGTTTAGTACCACCAAGCATTTACTGTGGTCATTTAGACTAAGAAGCTTTGATTTAAGAGGTATCAAGCATTTGCAAAGCCAACCTAGGCATACAGACAAATCAAGTGGCAGAATTTGTTGCATAAGTTAAAATTTTGAGTTACTATTGGTGCAATTTACAAATGATTTTTTGGGGTGGTGTCAGTAGTTAGTCATTCAGTATCCATTATTATTGAGAAAGTGTTTGACAGAATTTTAAGAAAAGCTTTTACCGGAACAAAACAAAAGTAAGATTATTCTGGAAATGTGAAATAAAAGCAGGTAATACTGGTGAATATGCAGCAGATCAGCCAATCATCTGTATAGAGATGAGCAGAAACAGTGTTTCAGTTCGAAAATGTTTCAGCAGAATGAGTGTGATTGGAGCATTGTTCGGTATTTACTGTTTTTTTAGCACTAGAGGTCACTATAACACAACATTGAGCATTTTCACACAGTTTACTCAGAGCCTTGATTATAAAAAGCAAGACTTGTATAACACAGCTCTGGACTGCCCGATGGGCTAGAAATCTAGTTCCAAAAGTCTGATTCAGAACATGCTTTACTCTGTTATTAACCTTCATTTGTTTATTCGTCACAATTCTTACAAAGCATTTACAAGTTTACAATCCATTTGAAGGATCTAAGTAGAATCATAGAATCCTGACAGTGCGTATAGAAGCAATTTGGCCCATCAAGTCTGAATGGATCCCCTGTACAGCATTCCACCCTATTCCTGTAACCCTGCATTTATCATGGCTAATCCACCCAGCCTGCACACCATGGGGCAATTTAGCGCGGCCAGTGCACCTAACCTGCACATCTTTGGACTGTTGGGGGAAACTGGAGCACCCGGAGAAAAACCACATGGGCAGGGGGAGAATGTGCAAACTCCACACAGACATTCGCTCAAGGCTGGAATTGAACCCAGGAACCTGGCACTATGAGGCAGCAGCGCTAACTGCTGGTAATGGTTATTAGGTAATAGTTATGAATGTTGCCTGAGCCCTAAGATTGCATCTGTACCTCAAATCAGTTAAGTACTCGCAGTGATAAATATAAAATTAACAAATATGTTTTGAACTTAGGTGTTCATAATATTATGATGCAGTCCAGTTGTTCAACATAAAGACTTAACTTCTTGAATTACTGTTTTTGAATGTTAAAGTAAGGCCAATGTAAAGCAACAAAATGCTATTATAAATCAAAACAGCAAGTGCAGGAGCAAATTAGCAGATCTGGGGACATCTGTGGAGAGAGGAACAGAATGAATCTTTTGAGTTTAATTTGACTCTTCTCTGGAACTTGAAATGTTAACTCTTTTCTTGTCTCAATAGATGCAGCCAGAACTGCTGAGTTTCTCCAGGACATTCTGTTTTTGCTTTAGATCTCCAGCATTTTCAGTATTTTGATTTTATATTATGAAAATGCTATTACTGAATCATGTGACAGGATCCGCAGGATTTTTAAACGTTATGTTCGATGAAATTTTGATCGTAAACCCATTTCCTCCTTTGTGATTTCAATGAGAAATTGAGAGCAACATCGCAGCGAGTAGGCTTTGTATCTATCTCTTCTCATTCATGGGATGTGGGCATCACTGGCAAATCCAGTATTTGTCATCCTCCCCTAATTGTGCTTGAACTGAGCAGCTTGCTGTGCCATTTCATGGGGCAGCTAAGAGTCATAATACAGAAGAGGCTATTCAGCCCATCAAGTCTGTTCCACCAAAAGTATACTGCAACCTACACTAGTCCCACTTTCCTGCACTAGGCCCAAAGCCTTGAATGTTATGACGCATCAGTACTTTTTCTTATGTTTTATCCAAGTATTTTTTCCTGCCCCAGCCACCCTCCCATGCAGTACATTTCAAATTCCCACCAGCCTCTGGCTGAAAACATATTCTCTCAACTCCCCTCTAAACCTCCAGCCTTTCACTTTAAAATTATGCCCCTTTGTTAGTGATTCTTTTGTTCACCCTGTCCATGCCCCCTCACAATATTATGCATCTCACCATGTCCTCCCTCCACCTTCTCTGCCCCAGAGAAAAAGAAATCGAGCTTATCTAGCCTCTCTTCTTAGCTAAAATGCTCCATCCTAGGCAACAACCTGATGCATCTTCTCCCAACCCCCTCCAGTGTAATCACATCCTTCCTATAGTGTGGTGACCAGAACTGCACACACTACTCCAGCTGTGGCCTATGCTGAGTTCTGTATACCTCCAACATGAATTCTCTGCTCTTATAATGAATGCCACACTGATAAAGGCAGGCAAGATGTATGGCTTCTTAACTGTCCTATTCATCTATCTTGCCACATTCAGTGGTCTGTGGACAAGTACCCCAAGATCCCTCCGCTCCTCTGAGCTTCCTAGTGTCCTGCCATTCATTGAGTACTCCATTGTCTTGTTACTTCTTCCAAAGTAATTACCTCACATTTATCAGGGTAAAATTCCAAGTGCCCATCTGAGCAATCCGTTAATATCCTGCTGTAACCTAATACTTTCTTCCTCACTGTCAACCACCTGGACAAATTTTGTGTCATCCGCAAAATTCCTTATTATGACCCCATATTCTCATCTACATCATTTATAAATATCACAAAGAATAAGGGACCCAGCATTGATCTCTGTATTACATCACTGCACATTGGGCTCCAGTCACACAAATAGACTTTATCACCAACCTCTGTCTCCTGTCACTAAGACAATTTTGGATCCAAGTTGTCCTGAATCCTATGAGCTTTTATCTTTTTTATCAGTTTCTCATGTGGGACCTTAACAAAGGCTTCACTGAAGTCCACATAAACTACATCAATTGCCCTACCCTCATCGAAACACTTGGTTACAATCTGAAACATTTCACTAGATTTGTTAGGCATGACATCCCTTTGACAAAGCCATGCTGACTATCCCTGATCAAACATTGCCTCTCTAAATAGAGATTAATTTAACATTTAACGCTCTATCAATGTCCTCTAGCTGCATGCAAAGATTATCCCCTTGTTTTCTAATAGCTCTGCTCTTCACTATTTTCTTACTAATGGTTCCTTACTAATGATGTTAGACTCACCAGCTTATAATTTCCTGGTCTATCTCTACCACCCTTCTTGTAAAGTGGAACCACATTAGCTGTCCTCCAACTCTCTGGCATCTCCCCAGTGGCCAGAGCCAATTTGAAAATTTGGGTCAACACCCCGGTAATTTCTTCCCTCATCTTCCGCATCAACCTGGGATATAATTCATCTGGACCTGGGCATTTGCCTGACTGTTTCCCTAATTATTCTCTTTCACTTGATGTACTTGTAGAGTATCTTGGGATTCTCCGGAATCCTGCCCACCAGTGTTTTCTCCTGATTGCTTTCTGGAGATCCCCTCCCCCCTGTACTTTCTATACTCCTCTAGGGCCTCTGTTGTTTTGCTGCTTTTGTACCTGTTATATGTCTCCCTTTTCCTTTTATTCAGTTGTAGAGTCAGTCCATTGCTGAGGGTTTGGAGTTACATCTAGGTTAGGGTGGACTTTCATGATCCAGATACACTTTTAAAAAACATTGATGCTAGTTTCACGGTATCATTACTGAAAGTAGCTCTACAATGACAGATATATTAATTGAATTTCATCAGCTGCCAGTGTGGGATTTAAATCGATGTTTCCAAAGCATTAGACTGGGCCTTTGGCTTACATAGTCCAGTGACTCTACCACTATCTTGCCCTTTTTATTTTAAAGAAACCATTTTCACGTTCAGATTTGTCTGCTCTACAAATTAATTACTAAACGCGTTGCGACATTTTGAGCAGCCACGATACCACCTTCTCAGTGTAAACCTCTGACTAAGTTTGGTGAAGGTGTTGCCTCAATGGAGCTGCGAGTGGAAAATATTTTCCAGTTTTGAACATAATCTAAAATGTACTACAATTAGAATTAACATGAAAAACTACGTGACTTTGATCTATTCTGCACTCATAATGCTGACTCCAACTGACTTGTGGCTTTTTCAGTTTTAGTATGCAATTATCAACCCATCAATCCTTGCAAAATGTCCTTGCTTCTCAATCTGTCACCAGCAGTATTATCAATGAAGTGGGCGATGCTGGTCTAATTTTCCTCCCTCCACAAGTGACACTTATTTTGCAGCTGCTAGTCCTTCCAATTCAAGTGCTCATATCTGGAAAGTGACTCAATTTATTTTTTCCAAACACAACAGTAATAGAGTAAAAGCTCTACCTATGCTATTTTTGCCTTAGATTGTGTAAATGTTATTCCAAAGTAATTATAATTTGGTGACATCACAATACCAGTTTAATTGCCATATAAACATTCATTGTAGCATGATATCACAGTTGATAATTTTACTATTTATAACTTAGCCATGATTAGTTTTCTCCATTTGTTTTAATGACTAATTTGATTAACCCCCTTGAAGACTGAGTGGCATTTGTTGTCCGTAACTGGTGCACTTGCAGTGTCCATGCCAGCTTTAGATTGGAAAAATTATGAGAGGTACATGCTGACAACGTTAGGGCTGAACTGTAATGCCCCCTGGAGGTGTTTTTGGTGGCGGTGGTGGGGCAGGGAGACAGGGTAGTTTAGCAAGGCAGGATATAATGGGGTTGGGGCAGGGGAAAATCCTTCTTTTCCCTGTTGTCTGCCTTGATTGAGTCTAGGCTGGAAAAGCATGTGGACAACCTTCCCTCCTTGCTGCCAATTTGAGGCCCTTAAGTAGGCAATTAATGACCCTTCTATGGTGTCATCTTGCCACTGCTGGTATTCATCCAGGATTTGCCATGTGGGAACCCCAAAACTCAAGTCCTATTGAGGTTCTTGCAGGGCCCTCCATGATAGGTGAGTCCATTTGACATCAGGCATTCAGCGGCTGATTGAAAGAGCCAGCGTAGGGAAGGGAGGGAATCCTGCTGGGAGCCACCCTCCCACACATTCTTCTAGCTATCCTCCTCTTCTACACAGAACCCATTCTGCGACACCCATCCTGCAATTTAATATGGTGTGCCTTCATGAATGTAGGCAATGTGGGGGTTTCAGACTCTGCAGCCAGTGGCTTGCACTCCGATTGCCTATATTAAAATTCTGCCATCAGTTACATGGCCATCTACAAACCACGCCCTGAAACCGGGAAGGTTGAGTTCTGCACATACATGAGGAGGATATATTTAATGTTTCTTAAGAGGCACCTCAAAAGGCATTCACCTACAAAACAACACTTTGTTATTTGAATCATAAAGTGGTTTATTTCACCGAAAATGCTTGCCACCATGTGAAGAATGGTGAACACATGTTACTGTCAAGGTTCTTTAAGTAAATAATAAATAAAAGAAAGATTTCATGCTATTTGTAGTTATTGACAGCTGAGGTGAGTTCTGATGTAAGGTTGTGGCCTCGATTGTTTCCCTCCCCAACGCTGCTATCAGACCCCCTATGTATCGCCACCATTTTCTGTGTTTATTTTATGTCATACTTGGCTCTTCCTGGCACAGCACACGAAGAGGGATCCTGGTCTATTCTTTGAGCAGACTCCAGCAGTCCATTTAATCAGCTGCTGTTTAGGCCTTCCTAGACCTGGTTATGGAGACGTGCTGCACGCTCTACTCACTTTAGCTGAAAATGACAATTGGGCTAATAGAGTGGCATGGATGCAATTTACATATTTAAGCAACCTCCCATCTGTTTCAAGTCTAAAAACTGCTCACCCATTTATATTTTCTAATCAACCTGTTCAGAGGTGTGACAACACAACTCTGGATCAGCTGGACTTTAATCCTGGTCTCCTGGCTCAGTGGTAGGGACACTACCACTGCAACACAAGACCCATTAATTAATTTATTTGCAGATTGCTTCAGGTGACCCTTGGGCATGAAGAGGTAGCCAAGGTCCCTCTTCCACCTCATCTTCAATCACTTTATTCAAGTGAGTATTGGACAACCAGTAATTAAAAATCCTTGGTGCTCATTGTCAGGTAACTTATTTCTATTTTAAAAAAAATAATTCTTGAAAATTCCCTGATTTATTTACCCAGCAAATTCCTTAAGAACCCAAATACTATTTCTTGTCGCAATGTAATGAACGGTGGGCATACCCCTTTGGTGATGCTGTGTCTCATTTGTTATTTGTCAGTCATCTGGAGAAAATTGAGTTACTTGTATTCAATCCCTGTCAGAGCCTGTGACTGACAGTTCAAGTACAGGAAATTGGTTCTGTTTAAGCCCACTCTCTGTTCTTTTGTTACCATCTCCTGCACTGCAGCTGTGTTTTTTAACTGATATGTTTGGTATTGAAACACACATTATTTGGTTTATGTGAAGCTCTCACTATATGGCCACCTCGTTGTTCCTTGATTTTCTACTTCTTTCAGCAATGTCCTTGAAAAGATTCCATGAACACAATGATAAGGCTGTCACACAGCTTGGATCTATGCTTTTCACCAGACTAGTATCTGGAGCCAGGTGAGTTGATGAGTAATTCACAACCTTAATGGACTTATTGATTGACTTATGCTTTGTTTTCCTTTTTATATGAGGAGCATGAAAAACTCTGTTGGATATGTGAGCTGCATACACTCATATTTATCATTTGAAGTACTCACCTCACCTTGCATATATGCTGAAGGATAATTTTTTAAAAACGGTCTCCACCTTTGTTTTTGGACTTTGTTGCCATATTATTCAAATTTTAGATTTTGTCTGTGGTGCAATATTTCTCAATCACATAGAACATGTATGGAAATAGAGGTTGGCCTAGTTCCACATTGTTTCTTTCTTTTGTCTCAGAGTTGTTCCTGTTGGCTCAGAACAAATTATAAATGGCTACACTTTCCAAGGATTTATGTCACACATTAATCGTTATCCATGCCCTTATTTGAACGCTGCTTCAGCAATTGGAATGAAAAGACAAGATGTGGATCTTTTTATTAAGAAACTGGACAAATGCCTCAAGACCCTATTGAAAGAGAAAGGCATTTCAGGAGCTGAAGAGGACATTGAAAAAGAAACGTCAGCAAATATTGAAGACGATGATACAGCAGAATTGATAGAAAATGTTCAAATTGGTCTAAAAATTCCAACAGATATGGTAGATCATCCTGTTTGATACCCCTTTAATTGGCCAAGTGCTCCAACTCAATCCAGGGGTGAATTTGCAGAAGTGCCTGACACAAAAATAAAACAAAAAAACTTACATTATTCTCACTTCTTAAATTTTTGTTTTCTTCTTCTTTGGCATGAATAATTGTTGATCGGCTTAACAGGGAATTACGTTATGATTAGGAGTAATTTCTGAGGAGTGACAAAACTGTTTTCTGAGTGATAAAATCAATAAAATGACCATTGGGGTATGAGAGATAAA
>NW_025966392.1:0-13365 GCF_021869965.1 Rhincodon typus
TTTCCTGCTCCTCTGATGCTGCCTGTCCTGCTGTGTTCATTCAGCTCCACACCTTGTCATCTCAGACTCCAGCATCGGCAGTTCCTACTATCTTCCAATGGGGTAGCTGTACGTCATCACAGCAACTGCTTTTTGACCATATTCTATTTGAATAAAATCCCTTCTCCTGACCAGGTCCATGCTATTCCATTTATTATACATGATAAAAAAGTGCATCAAATATGCAAGCAGTCAGATGACTGGCTGTTTTGCAGCTTAAAATCTGAAAATCCATGCAGTGTCCCTGCAATAGATGCGGCACAGTGGCTCAGCGGTCAGCACAGCTGCCTCACAGCACCAGGGACCCGGGTTCAATTCCACTCTCAGGTGACTGTCTGTGTGTAGTTTGCACATTCTCCTCATGTCTGTGTGGGTTTCCTCCCACAGTCCAAAGATGTGCAGGCTAGGTGGATTATCCATGCTAAACTGCCCATAGTGTAGAGATGTGTAGCTTAGGTCGGTTAAAGAGGCTGAGTCTGGGTGGGATGCTCCAAAGTTCAGTGTGGACTTGTTGGGCTGAAGGGCCTGTTTCCACATTGTAGGGATTCTATGATACCTTTGCTATCTGTACAAGGCTAATCCTGTTTGCTATCATTAACTCAAAAGCATCTGTGGTGATTTTGTGTATGGAATCCATGTCATAAAACACATTTTGTGTGACTTTTAAACCTGGTCTGATCTGCTTTGAGGAATTTTTAAAAATCCTTTATTAATAAAATATCTTCATGTACATATATAGTCCCTAAAGCAGTTCAGTTCTCGACAGTAGCATATGGAGAAACAAACAAACATTGAAGTTTGACTCTAGCCAGCAAACAAATCAAAGGCATTTCTACTTTTACAAGACTGTATTTATACACATTTCAAGCACCACAGGGTCCGATAACTGAATGGATCTCCATTTAACTTCAGCAGAAAGTCCTTAGATGATCGTCTTTCTCCCACTGCTCTTTTGTGGCAGCTGCCCCAAGCTTTAGTGCGTTCCTCAGCACATAGTTCCGGGCCTTAGGATGTGTCAGTCTGCAACACTCAATTGAGGTCAGCTCCTTGCTCTGGAAATCCAACAAGTTGAACAAGATATATCGTGGGTAGTGAGGACACTCTTTAGTCCAAATCAATTAACCAAATTCTCAGACACCAGGTCCCTGATGATCCCCTCAGTCATGTGTCTGAACTGCTTTGTGCTAGAATCATTTTTATTTTAAAGATATACTTTATTCATAAAAAATCTTTATTTACATGTATAGTCACGAGAGCAGTTTGATTCTGTACAGTCTTTATATGTGTAGAACAAACAAACCCATGGCATTTCTGACTTGAATCAGACTATATTTCCATATAAATCCCAAAAGATTCAAAATTGGCCTGCCTGTAGAAAACAGAGGCTAGTGGCAGAAGGGTGTTTTTCCGTCTGGGGGTCCATGAATAATGGCAGGGATTCGTACTGGGACCTCTGTTGTTCGAGATTTATGTAAATGTCTTTGATGAAAATGTAGAATGATGGGCTAACAAGTTTGCAGATGACATAAAGATCTGTGGAGTTGTGGATCGTGTGGAAGGTTGTCAAAGGATATAACTCAGTTGCAGATGTGGGCAGAGAAATGGGCAGACAGAGTTTATTCCGGGCAAGTGTGAGGTGTCAAGGTGCAGAGCTGGGTGAACACAGCAGGCCAAGCAGCATCATAGGAGCAGGAAGGCTGACGTTTCGGGCCTAGATCTTCTCACTTTAGGAAATTAAATGTGAGGGGGAAGTATACAGTTAATGGCAGGACTGTTAACAGAACTGATTTACAGAAGGATCTTGGGGTTCTAGTCCGTATGACTCTGAAAGTGGCCACACAAGGAGAGAGGGTGGTAAAGAAAGCACATGGCATGCTTGCCTTTATTGATCAGGGCATTGAGTACAAGAGTCAGGAAGTGCTGTTGCAGCTTTATAAATCATTGGTTAGGTCACACTTTGAGTATTGTGTTAGTTATGGGGGGAAATGGCCGAACACCTCTGATAGTTCAACCATAACACAAGGCCCAATGTGTTACGATGGGAGTAGAGGTTCCCGCCTTATAATTATCCCTGAAACACCCAGAGAAGCTTGGCTTTCCCCTCACAATCTGTTAAAAGGGTGGTTAAAAGAAAGAAAATCCCTGATTCACTTCATAAATAACGAGATAATTTACTTATTTTAACCTTAACAATGAAGAAATTAACAGAATTACTGACAAAGCGAACAATTCCCCCAAGACGACTAACTAGTCTCTAACTGGCCTAAATTATACTGGAATGCTGTTCAAATAAACATAATTCCCACTTATATAAACCCAATTAATAAGACAAAATGGAATAAAACTTAGTCTGTCCAAGTTCACACAGACTGTCTCTTCTAAAACACCCTGCCTTCTCCAGCCTACCTTCAGTCGATCTCAAGTCACAAAAGTCTTTCTTCTGCTGATATAGGGATGTTTTCTCTGTAAAGACTCTTAGCCAGAGGTGTTGCGGTACCTTTGATTAATTAGATGGTGCTTTCTCTGATATATAGATGACTGTGAGAGCCAAAGAGAGAGACAGAGAGAGAGATAGAGAGAGAGCTGAGGGTTCTTAACCTGGGTGAATGGCGGTTAGCTCTGGGGTCTCTGTCCAACTAACCCCATCTTTACACTTGTGATGATATAACAATATTTCTTACATCGGTTTGGTTTGATGTTATCAACACCATTAGACTAAATTTGATAGGTTTTTAGTATGTAAGGACTTGGTTTAAATTAATTGGGTAAATTTGAAAACTGTTGTCTTGGTCAGAATGCTGCTTGGCCTTTCAATATAAATGTTTCAAGTTTGGTTGCTTTCTGAACTGACAACCTCCAGCTGCAACTCACACATATCCATTTTAAAAGTCTCTACACACAGAAAAAAACACCTCGCATCTTAAACAGACCACCACTCTTTTCCCCTATCATCTTGACAAATTCTACCTTCTGGCCTTCCAATTCACGAGTACTCTACACAACTTCGTAACACATTATTTTTTGGTCGCATCATTACAGGAAGGATGTGAAGGCTTTGGAGAGGGTGCAGAAGAAGTTTAATATGATCATGGCTGGTCAGTCAATTTTTCTCCATTTTCCACATTGCATTTTATCCATTTTACTCGAAGAAATATATGTATACATTGTTGCTATTCATTCATGGTCATTGGCTGGCCAGCATTTATTGCCCGTCCATAGTTGCTCTTGAGAATGTGGTGGTGAGCTGCCTTCTTGAACTGCTACATTCCCCCTGCTGTAGGTTGACCCACAATGCTGTTCGGGAGGGAATTCCAGAATTTTTACCCTGCGACAGTGACGCAACAGCAGAATATTTTCACGGCAGGATTGACTTGAACGGGAACTTACAGGCAGTGGTCTTCCCATGAATCTGCTGCCGTTGTACTTCTAGATGGAAGTGTTTATGGGTTTGGAACGTGCTGGCTGAGGATCTTTGGTGAATTTTTGCAGTGCATCTGAAAGATAGCACACACTGCTACAACTGAACATCGGTGGTTGGTGTGAATGCTTGTGGATATGGTGTCAATCAAGCGGGCTGTCTTGTCCTGGATGGGTCAAGCTTCTTGAGTGTTGTTGGAACTGCACCCATCTAGGCAAGTCAAGAGTATTCCATCACACTCCTGACTTGCACCTTGTAGATGATGACTAGGCTCTGGGGAATCAGAAGACGCGTATTCTTCGCCTCTGAATTGGTGTCATAGCCATTGTGTTTATGTGGCTTGTCCAGTTGAGTTTCTGGTCAATAGTAATCCCCAGAATGTTAATAGTTGGGGATTCAGTGATGTTAACACCATTGAATGTCAGGGGTGGGGGGTTATATTGTCTGTTTTTGGAGATGCTCATAGCCTGGCAACAAATGTGTGGCACAAATGTTACTTGCCACTCGTCAGCCAAGCATGAATATTGTCCAGATCTTGCTGCATTTGAATATAGTATCTGAGGAACTGTGAATGGTTCTGAACATTATACTGTCATCAGCAAACATTCCCACTTCTGACCTCATGATGGAGGGAAGGTCATTGATGAAGCAGCTGAAGATGGTTTGACCTGGGACACTGACCTGGGGAACTTGTGCAAAGATGTCGTGGACTGAGATGACTGACCTTCAGCAAACACGAGCATCTTCTTATGTGCCAGGCACAACCCCAACCAATGGAAAGTTTGTCCCTTGATCACCATTGATTCCAGTTTTGCGAAGGCTCCTTGATGCCACACTCAGTTGAATTCAGCCTTGATATCAAAAGTTGTCACTCTCAGCTCACCTCTGAATTCAGCTCTTTTGTCCATGTTTGAAGCAAGGCTGTAATGAGGTCAGGAGCTGAGCGGCCTTGATGGAACCTAAACTGGTTATTGCCAAACAGGTGCTGTTTGATAGCACTGTTGATGACACCTTCCATGACTTTACTGATGATCAAGAGTGGATTGATGGGGTGGTATTGGCTGGGTTGGATTTGTCCTGCTTTTTATGCACAGAACACACCTGAGCAATTTTCCACATTGGCACGTCAATGCCAGTGTTGGAACTTACTTGAAGAGCTTAGCAATGGGAGCAGCAAGTTTTAGAGAACAAGTCTTCAGCACTATTGCTGGAATGTTGTCAAGGCCCATAGACTTTGCAGTATCCAGTGCCTCCAACTATTTCTTGATATAACGTGGAGTGAATTGAATTGGCTGAAGACTAATTTCCATCATGCTGCAGACCACAGGAAGAGGCTGAGATGGATCATCCACTTGAGATTTTTGCTGAAGATTGCTGCAAATACTTCAGCCTTATCTTTTACGCTGGTGTGCTGGGCTGTTCCATCATTGAGGATGGGGATATTTATGGAACCTTCTCCACCAGTGAGTTGTTTAATTTATTTTAGAATCCCTATAGTGCGAATTCAGACCATTCAGCCCATCAAGTCCACGCTGATCCTCTGAAGAGCAGCCGACCTATACCCAGCCCCTACCCTATCACTGTCAACCTGCATCTTCCATGGCTAATCCAGCTAGACACGATGGACAATTTAGCATGGCCAATCCATCTATGGATTGTGGGGCGAAACTCACGCAGACACAGGCAGAACATGTGAATTCCACACAGACATTTGCCTGAGGCTGGAATCGAATCTGGGTCCCTGGTACTGTGAGTCAACAGTGCTAACCACTGAGCCACCATTATTTACAACTGGCTGTGGCAGGTCTACAGAGCTTAAATCTGATCTGTTGTTTGTGGTCTTGGTTAGCTCCGTCTGTCACTTGCTGTTTAGTGTGCAAGCTGTCCTGGTTGGCAGCTTCATCAGGTTGACATGTCATTTTCAGTTACGCCTGATGTTGCTCCTGGCATACCCTCCTGTGCTCTCCATTGAACCAACGGCAATCCCCTGGCTTGATGGTAATGGTTGAGTGCGGGTTTTCTTTCTTCATTCATTCACAAGATGAGGGTATCGCTGTCTAGGGCAGGACTTATTGCCCATCCCTAATTGCCCAGAGGCAAGTTAAGAGTCAACCATATTGCTGTGGGCCTGGAGTCACATGTAGGCCAGGCAATGTAAGGATGGCAGTTTTCTTCCTTAAAGAACATTAGTGTACCAGACGGGTTTTTCCGCCAATTTGCAATGGTTCCGTGGTCATCATTGAAGTCTAATTTGCAGAATTTCATTGAATTCAAATTGCACCATTGGCTGTGGTGCGGTTTAAACCTGGATCTTCCAAACATTAGCTGGTTTTTGCATTAGTAGTGTAGCGATGTCCACTAGGCCATCAGCTACACCAACTCCCTGCCAACTTCCATCCCCATCCCCGCACCACACACACACACACAGACATCAGTTAATCTAACTCATAGATTCATAGAGTATACAAGAGGTCCTTCACTGAGTCTGTACCACCAAAAATATATGTCTACATACACTAGTTCCACTATGCAAGTTATGACACTTCAAGTGCTTATCTAAGTACCTTTTGAATGTTGTGAGGTTTGCCCCATTAAGTGCCTTCCCTGGCAATGCATTCCAGACCCCTTCCACCCTCTGGGTGAAGAAAGTTTTCCTCCAATCCCCTCTGAAATTTCTGCCTTTCACTTTAAATTTATGTCCCCTTTTTACTGACCCTTTGACGAATCGGAACAGCTATTTTCTGTTCATTCTGCTCATGCCCCTGATAATCTTGTACACCTCTATCAGGTCCTCCCTCAATCTTCTCTGCTCGAAAGAGAGTCACCTGAGCTTACTGTTTCTCTTCACATGTGAAATCCATCTCAGGCAACGTCCTGGTGTCTCTCCTTGCACCACCTCCATGGTTATTCCATCCTTCCTTTCGCGCACTGACCAGAACTGCCCAAAGTACTCCAGCTATGTCCTAACCAAAGTTTTGTAGAGCTGCAACATAACCAACCTGCTCTTACAAACTATGCCTGAACTGAAAAATGCAAGAATCCCATATGCCTTCTTAACTATTCTGTTAACCTGTGCAGCCACCTTCAGGGATCTGTGGACAAGCACACCAAAATCCCTCTGTTCCTCAAAGTTTCCTAGTGTCCTCCCATTCATTGAGTACTCCCTTGTCTTTTACTTCTCCCAATGTGTATCATCTCACATTTATCATGCTTACATTCTGTCGCTGATCTCTCTCACTTTCATTTGCCCTGCCTGCCTTCCTTGTTTATTTTTCTCTCTCTCTCATTCACACTTGCGCTGCTTGCATTCTCTTGCTCTTCATTTTGTCCCTTGCCTGCTCTCCTTCTCCCTCTCGCTATTTCTTTTGTATTTCTCTATCTGTGGTCCTCTCTCTGTCCTTCGCTATTTCTGATAATATCTCCATGTCTCTCTATTTTTTTAATATCTCACCACTTCCTATTTCGAATTCCACATGTGTGCTGATTGCATCATGGTTTGAAAACTGGGCATTTAGGAATTCCTCTGTGTGTCTGTGATTGGCTTGAGCTAGGATGTATCAGAACTGACAATGAGACTCCTATGACCATGAGGAATCATGGTAGCACACAAACCCACAGCCACACTACAACAAACACGTAACAAGGACCAAAGTCCCCAAACCCATGATATGCCGGACCAACAGTTTACAAAATATCTTGGAATGACTGAAACAAACATTACGTCAGCCAGACCAGAAGGAAACTAGCCACCCCAGGATACATGAACACCAGCTAGCAGCAGAATGACACAACAAACTTTCCCTAATCTCAGTGTGCTTGACAATGAAGGCCATCAATTTAACTGGGACAACGTGACCATCCCAGCTCAAGCCAATCACAGACATGCACGGGAATTCCTAGAGGCCTGGTTTTCAATCTGTAATGCAATCAACAAACATGTTAAATTAGAGCCCATATAGAAACCTATGCAGAACAGAACCAGACATGACACAACCCAACGTAACAGGCCGGCTCATATAAATACCAAGCGGTGCAGAACAACATCGCTTCAACTGAGGCCGCACTGATGATGTTACATAACATGATGACGAAATGTCCGTATGATAACCAGCCAGCTCGGCGAGCAAGCCAATGACCTTACACCACCTCCCATTCTTCTTATCTTATCAGCATAATCCTCTTCCTTGTGTATTGATCTAGCTTCTCCACAAATACGCAGCACAGTGGCTCAATGTTTAGCACTGCTGCCTTATATCACCAGGGACATTGGCTCAATTTCAGCAGGTGGGGTGGATTGGCCATGCTAAATTGCCCGTAGTGTTCAGGAATGTATAGTTTAGGTGTGTTAGCCATGGGGAATGCAGGGTTACAGGGTGGGCAGATGAGTCTGGGTGGCATGCTCTTCCTAGGATTAGTATGGACTTGGTGGGCCAAAGGGTCTGTTTCTCCACTGCAGGGAATCTATGACAATGGTATTCAACTCAACCACGCCTTGTTCAGTACTCTTTTCGAACTATTTTCCAGGTCAAAGTATTTCTGTTAAAATTCTTCATTAATCTGCTGATGGGTGTAGTCTAAGCACAACGTCTTAGTTTTGCTCCAAATAGCGAAAAACCCACAGACACCTTCCTTACTAATTCCCACTCTATGGGCGAGACTTGCTTAAGACAGAGAGAAGTCAAAATGTTGGCTATTTATTTTTCAGCTGGGACCAGGGTTGTACTGGACTACAAGGCCTGCTTTGAATGAAACTTCAACATTTTTGATTGTCAGTTTTGCAGTTTGTTTTTTCTCTCTTTGTGAAGGTCGACCAGAATCCAATCCTTCACTTCACCCCTATTTCAGTCCTTAATTCCCTCTTTTTAGTTTATGAGGATTCACAGCTATGTGGTTTTCTATACTTTTTCTTAATTGAAAAGAGGAAGGTTTGTGTGAAATGTCGACTCCACCAGAGACTGGTTGAGTCAAATGGCCAATTTTTGTGCTGAAATTCAATGTAACTCCTTCACTAATTTGGCTAATTTGGCAAGCAATGCTTCCCCCAGTATCTTACCCACTGTGAATGCCATGGTCATGTTTGATGCAATCCTCCCACCCCACCCCAACATCAACTTCCCAGTTGGGCCCTCAGGGATCAAAGCTGGGATTTCCTAATTTCAATACCACACCACACAGTGTATTTGCTCTCTGGGCCACTGGGAGAAGGAGACAGTACTGCTGTTTGAAGGGTAAAATTGTTGGCTGCTGAGACATTGTTGACCACAGCAAAATGCCTGTCACATTCCATAAAATTTTCCTTGGGAAAAGCAATCATTTTAATTCTGTGTGGAATAAATCTTGATTGCAGTTCAGCATGAATGTATTAAATGAAGAAATATTGCAAACTGGCCAACATTGGAGGATTCTTCACTGAAACAGTTCAGAGAAATCTGTAAAGCAAGCACAAAATTTCTGAGCAAACAAGTGAATGTTCAGTGAAATTTGGTTTCAGGACAAATTCTTATTAAGTTTAATTGATTCATTTCTGATGTAGTGAATCCTGATGAACTATTAGTCAGGTGTAAATACCTAAGCTTTGTAGTAACCGATGGGGATATTATTGTTCAAATGTTGAATGTGTTGAGAAATGGATAGGAGCAGGCAATTCAACCCCTCAAGCCTGTAATGCAATTGAACTAGCTCCTGGTTAAGTTCTTTAAAACATCACCCGTCAGCTGTAAAGCCTGTTGCAAGGATACTTCTTTGCCCATTGCCGTGTCAGGAGAATATTTTGAAGACTGCAGGATGCATCTGTTTGAGTGGAAATACTGTCCCTCCTGTATCCAGTTATGGTAGCTCTCAAAGTAGAAAAACACTCTTCCCTTCCCGCTGTGTTGTTTGTGTTAGCCATTGACCTGAAAGGACGTCTGTCACATGATCTCAAAATACTTTCTCTGACCTCTTTCCCATCGCAATATTAAATATTAAGCTGGCCTGAACGTAGAAATCATATTCATGTTCTCACCTCTGTTTGGCTGTGGAAATGAATGGACTGTTGACAATCTGATTTCTTTAACACTTCTCTGGGATTTTGGGAGACTCCAAGTCTCCTCCTTGTCAACTCAGAACTGTAGACATTGTTTCCAAGTGTCAATAACTTGCACCCTCTTCTCAGTAATACAATCTAAACCTTTTTGTTGATCTTTTGTCATTAAACTGCCTAGCATGGAGATTTCAGAACAAGTCTCATGACCTCCTTCTTTTGCCCCAAATTTAAAGACACAGTCCAAAAACGTAATAATCTTACAAACTACATAATTATAACGGCAATAATACTCTCACATACTGATTATGAGCAGCATTAATGCTCCTGAGTTCAGATAATGCCATCAAGTTCAATTTGTATCCAGGGAGATTGATTTGATTATCTAGCAATTTATTTCCCAACTGCTAAGTTGTGACGGTGATCAGGGCAATTGGGAATTTCCTGTTGGGATTAGGAACAATTAACCTGTTGCAGAATATGATGTGACATTTAATCACAAATTAAACAAGGCAAAACCCAGCAACACTGAGTTTCCTCCTCATGGCTGCCATGCAATTTTAATTTTCCTGCTTTTTAAAAATTCTCCAGGTTCCACAAGACTGTTTTACTTCCAGGTGCCAGCCCCAGAGACACCGACAGTCATCACTGATTCTTGCACACCTTAACTTGAAATTACATTATTTATCTGTCAACCCACTTGAAATGCAACTGGAGATTAAAACGTGTAAGCAGCAGTTTGGTCGTGCTTAATACTACCCCTGATGTCTCCAGAGGAGGTGGTGCAGGAAATTCACTAGATAGCAGCTATTAACATAAAACAGCTGCACAAACAAGAGATATAAATGTGAGCTGCCAGTGTATCTCTGTGCACTTATTTCTGAAGCCACTATCCTCACACCGACCTTCTCAAGGCCAAGCAGTGACGCCCACATTCCACAAAAATGAACACTCGGTCAAGTGGAGGCAGGCAGCCTACCAGACCCCTGGGTGAAGTTTGAAGGCCACACAAACCTATCCTGAGTCCCAGTTAATGTTCTTAGTCGGCCCCGACCGAATCCGGGCACTTCACATGGTCTGGATTGCCTCCCAGGCGGCATGACTTTTCAGATTCACTCCCTTACCTGAAAAAGACACTTCCCGACATCGGAACACGTTCGGACTCGGTCAGGTGAAGGCAGGCAGCCTGCCAGACCCCTGGGAGGTGTTTGAAGTCTGCAGGAACCTTTCCTGAGCCCCAGGCTAGTGTTAAGGTTAGTATCAGAGTTAGGGTTAGGGTTGGGTCTGAGCCAAGGTTTAGGGTTAGGGTGAGAGTTGGATTTAAAGTTAGGTTAAGTGTTAGGGTTGGGCGTGAGGCTATGGTCAGGTTGAGGTTTAGGGTTAGTATGAGGGTTGGGGCTGCGATAGTGTGAGGTTTAGGGTTAGTGTGAGGGTTAGGTTTAGGATTAGGGTTTGTGATAGGGTTGGAGCTGAGGCTAGGGTTTGGGTTAATGTTGTGGTTCGAGTTGGGGCTGACGATAGGTATTGGTTAGGGTTAGCATTAGGGTCGGAGCTGAGGCTAGCGATAGGTTAATGTCAAGGTTTGGGTTTGGGTTGGGTCTGAGGCTACGGTTAGGGTTAGCATTGTGGCTGAGGCTAGGCTTAGGGTTAGCATTAGTGTTGGGTTCGGGTAAGTCTTAGGGTTATGGGTGGGGCTGAGGCTAAGGTTAGGGTTAGGAAAAGTGTTGGCGCTGCGATAGGGTTAGGGTAATGGTAGGGGTAGGTTTAGGGTTAATATTAGGGTTCGGGCTGAGGCTAGGTTTTATCTTATGGTTGGGACTGACGCTGGGCTTACGGTTAGGGTTAAGGTTAGAGTTGAGGCTAGGGTTAGGGTTAGGGTTGTGGCTGCGTGAATGGTTACGGTTAGGGTTAGGATTAGGTTTAGGGTTTGTGTTAGTTAGGGTTAGGGTTAGGGTTAGTTTTGGGGGTCTAGCAGGCTGCCTGGCTTCGCCTGACCGAGTCTGAACCCGTTCCGACTTCGGGAAGTGACTTTTTCAGGTAAGGGGGTGAATCCGAAAATTCACGCCGCCTGAGAGGCAGTCCGACCCGTGTGAAGTGCCCGGATTTGTTCGGGGCCGACTGAAAACATCGCCTTGGGCTCAGGAAAGGTTCCTGCAGAGTTCAAACACCTCCCAGGGGTCTGGCAGGCAGGCTGCCTGCCTTCATCTGACCGAGTCCCGACAATGGGATGTGACTTTTTCAGGTATGAGAGTGAATCCGAATAGTTACGCCGCCTGACGGGCTCTCCTGGCCGTGTAAATTGGCTGGATTCGGTTCGGGTCGATTGAAATCTTTGTCTGGAGCCACAGGAAAGGGGCGTGTCGGCTTCCAACTGTGCCCCTGGGTCTTGTAGGGTCCGTGCCTTCATCTAACCAAACCTGAACGCGTTCCGACAATGGGAAGTGACTTTTTCAGGTATGGAAGTGAATCCGAAAAGTCACGCCGCCTGGGAGGCAATCAAGGCTGGGTGAGGAGACCGGATTTGTTCGTGTTCGACTGAAAACTTTGCCTGGGACTCCGGAAAGGTTCCTGCAGATCTCAAACTTCTCCCAGGGATCTGGCAGGCTGCCTGCCTTCATCTGACCGAGTCTGAACGCGTTCCGAAGTCGGGAAGTGAACTTTTCGGTGAAGAGAGTGAATTCAAAAGGTCACCCTGTTTGGGAAACACTCTCGGCCGGGTGAGGTGCCCAGATTTGGATGGGTTAGGGTTAGGGTTACGTTTAGAGTTAGGTTTGGGGCTCAGGCTAGGGTTAAGGTTAGTGACAGGATTAGGGATGGAGTTGGGGCTGAGGCTGTTGTTAGGGTTAGGTTTGGGGTTCAGACAAGTTTTGGGGCTGTGATAGGGTTAAGGTTAGAGTTAGGGCTAGGTTTAGGGCTACGTTTAGGTTTAGGATTGGAGCTGAGGCGAGGGTTATGGTCAGGGTTGGAGTTAGGGCTGAGGCGTGGTTTAGGGTTGGAGTTGAGGTTAGGGTTAGGGTTCTGCCAGAGTTTAGGGTTAGTGTTATGATGAGGGTTAGTGTTATGGTGTGGGTTAGTGTTATGGTGAGGCTGAGGGTGAGGGTTGCGGCTGAGGATAGGGTATGGGTTAGGGTGGTGGTTAGGATTGGACCTGAGGGTATGTTTAGTGATAGTTTTAGGTTTACAGTTAGGCTTAGGGCTGAGACTAGTGGTAAGGTAAGTGTCAGGGTTCGTGTTACGGTTGGGGCTGAGGCGAGGGTTTGGGTTAGGGTTAGGGTTGGAACTGAGGCTAACGCCATGGTTAGGGTTACGGTTAGCGTTAGTGTTGGGTTTGGGTTAGGGTTAGAGTAAGGGTTGGGGCTGTGATTGGGTTAAGGTTAGGGTCGGGTTATTTTTCGGGTTAGGGTTACGTTTAGGGTTAATGTTAGGGTTCATATTTGGTCTGAGGCTAGATTTAGGCTTCAGGTTGGTGCTGAGGCTAGTGTAAGGGTTAATGTTACCATTGGGTTTGGGGCTGAGCGTCAGGGTTAGTGTTATGGTTAGGGTTCAGGCTGATGCTAGGTTTAGGGTTAACATTGGGGCTGGGGCTAGGGTTAGAGTTAACGTTAGGTTTGGGGTTGGGCTGAGGCTGGGCTATGGGTTAGGGTTAGGGTTGGAGTTGAGGCTAGGGTTCGGGTTGTGGCTGCATCCATGGTCACGGTTAGGGTTAGGGATAGTTTGGGCCTGAGGCTAAGTTTTGTGTTAGGGTGAGGGTTAGGGTTGGAGCTGATGCTAGGTTAGGATTAGGTTTAAGGTTAGGGTTAAGGTTAGAGTTGGGGCTGAGCTTAGGTTTAGGGTTAGGGTTAGAGTTGAGGTTAAGGTTAGGGTTTGGGTTAGTGTTAGTTTTAGG